>NC_056743.1:1227147391-1227159891 GCF_019279795.1 Protopterus annectens | reverse complement strand
CTAATACACATCTTGTTAGAAATTTATTGATGAAACATTGGCATATTTTAGAATCTGATGTGTTTTTCACAAAGTGTATTGATAAAGTATGTCATTTTGGTTATAAAAGGGGTAAGAATCTAGGACAGTATTTTGCAAATTTCAAAAGAGATCATTTAGAAAGCACTGATTTACTGGATATTATGGGTAGTACATTTTGTGGTACTTGCAAGCAATGCAATGTTATGGCTAAAACCAAGTCCTTTACATCTGTGAATATGAAAAAGGTATTTGATATTCGTTGTTTCATCACATGCAACAGTACTTGGGTAGTATATATGGCGGTCTGCCAGTGTGGAGCCTTTTATGTAGGGCAAACTTATTGTGCGTTGAAACAAAGAATATCTTTACACATCAGTGATATTAGATGTCAACGTACCAGAAGTGCCCTTTACAAACATAAGTTAGTGCACTGTGCTGGATTCCCTATTACTAAACTATCTATAATATACAAACTACTTTAAAAACTGCTGACTAACTAACATACTTAAAAAATATTTTAAAACCTACAATTTATGTACATCTGGTAATTCCTACATACTGTAAATGTGAATTACTGACAGATAACTGTTTTGGTTACTTCACATCATAGTAAATGCTTGTGTACTCATAAACAATTAAAAAAGTATGTATAAAATGTAAAAAATGTACCTAACACCCAATTAACCATCTAACATGGGTTTGATAGAGATGTATTCATTTAAACCAGGATGCTCTGATGCATTTAATTTGATTTGCCAGAGTGTCTCTTTTTCCAATAATTTCATCTTAATATTACCACCCCTGGGATTCACTTGAACCTGTTCGAGAATTCCAAACTCAAACCTCCTACATTCATTATTGGCCTCACAATGCCTCCATAGTGCATTATTCATATCTTGTTTCTTCATTCTATAATAGTGCTCATAAATTCTGTTTTTTAAACATCTTGAAGTCAGTTAGTAGTAGGGAATCCAGCACAGTGCACTTTAAATGTCAATAAATTAAGTAGTGAGTGTTTTTAATTAATGTAATTGATGATTCAAACATCATATATAAAGGGTGTTAACAATGGTTAGAGTGGTTCTGATGAAATCTACGTCAGTAGATGAAAGCGCTTAACCTAACCAGAAGCAGTTTTTTATTGTGTGCAAAATAAAGTGAGAGATCTTCAGCATTAAGTGCCTGTGCGGTTATTTCGTTTTACTACGACTTTTGAATAGCTTGGCGGCTATTTATTATTTCAAAGATGGATGAAGCATAAAGAAGAGTAGAAATAAGATGGGAGTGAGCAATCCTAGTTCTAGTAGATGGTGTAAGAAATGGTCTAATTCGATATAAGGATCCTATTTTTCTGTTGACTAGTTTTATAGAGTTGTTAATATGTTGGTCGAAAGAGAGATTATTATCAATGGTAATACCTAACAGTTTAGTTGTAGAGTCAGGTGAGATGACAGTGGCACTGTTGGAGGAGATAGTGAAGTTTAAGGGGGAGGTCCTGGAAGTGGGGTAAAGAGAAGAAGTTTAGTTTTCTTAGCATTTAGTAAGAGGAGTCGACTGGAGAACCATGTTTCTACGGTATTAAAGACTTTTTGGGTAAGAGAGATAAGTTCTGGGGTGGAAGATGCTGAGCAGATGAGCGTAGAATCATCGGTATATTGAATGCAGGTTGCTTGAGGGATTATTGTTTGAAGATCATTAATGAAGAGGGAAAAGAGAAGTGGGTCAAGGATAGAGCCTTGTGGAACTCCGACAGAAATAGGCAAAAGAGAAGAAATGTGGTTATCCCAGAGAACTGCTTGTTTTCTGTTTGTGAGATATGAATTAAACCATTTAATGGCTGGGGTATCAAAAGAGAGAGATTCAAGAGTCTTAATTAATAAAGAGTGGTTGACCATATCGAATGCTTTAGAGAGGTCAATGAAGAGGGCAGAAGAGAGTAAGTTGTTGTTACGGTTCTGATTAATAGTGTCTACAAAGGAAAGCAAGGCAGTAGTAGTACTATGATGTGGTCTAAAGCCATGTTGACAGTTTGCTATAATGCTGTGAAGAGAGATATTGTACAAGTTGATGGTGGATACATTTCTCCATAATTTTAGCCAAGGGTGAGAGGAGAGCAATAGGTCTATAGTTAGAATAGTCAGTGGAGTTTCCACCTTTATGAAGTGGGATAATATGAGAGGCCTTCCAGATATCTGGGATGATTTCTTCTTTGATAGTCCTATTTATGAGAAAAGATATAGGATATGCGATGACCTTGGCAGCCTTTTGAAGAAATAGTGAAGGGAGCTTGTCAGCAGAGGGGGTGCAAGGTTTTAGTTTGAGAAGGAGTCTGTAAATGTAAGATGTAGAGATAGGTTGTAGAAAGAATTTAAAGGAGGAGTTAGGTTACTTGGTGGGCAGAAGTTGTTGGCATTTAGTTGTTTAGCTAGAGCTTGTATAGTTTCAGTGAAGAAAGAGTTAAAAGCATCTGCAGTTTGTTGAGGGGTATCAGGGTCAGCATTAATTGGGGAAGGTGTTTTGGAGGTTCCTGGGGAGAGGAGTTTATTGACTGAAGACCATAAAAGTTTAGAATTATTAAGATGATTTTGTTGTAGTTCGAAGTAGAATTATTTTTTGTCAGATATTACTGCCTTTTTAGTTAAATTTCTAAGCTGACGGAAGTGTAGAAAATCAGGGTTATTTCTGTGGGATCTCCATGAGGCCCAGACTTTATTTCTAGTAAGAATAAGTTTTTTTGTTTCATGGGAGAGCCAAGGGGCTGTATTAGATTTCATTCTAATAATACGTTCAGGAGCATGTTTATCAAGAATGGATAAAAAAGTTGTGTTAAAATAGAGTACTGCATTTTCAAGAGGAAGTGTTTTTAAGGGGTTCCAGTTACATGCACCAAGTTCAGTCTGAAACAGGTCTAGATTAAAATGTTTGATGGTGCGTAATTTTCTTATAATGTGGGGGATAACACAATCAGCCTTTTCCCTTGTTATGAAAGTTAAAGAGTGATCACTAACATCATCAGGCAAGGTTCCTGCTTTGTAATTATGTTTAACTCTGTTTATAAGTATCCAGTCTAGAATGCTTTCTCTATTACTATGTTTATTGAGCCTAGTAGTTGAAGTAATAGTTTGGGTAAAACTATGAAGGTTGATATGAGATGAAGGGTTTTCAGCATTAATGCTATTCCAGTCTATGTTAAGGTCGCCTAGTATAATGGTTTCTTGAGGATAAGTAGCAGATACCAAACTAAGATAATTTTCTAGGATAGGTATATTGTTACCAGGTGGCAGGTACATACAGATGATATAAAGGGATTTTTTTGAATTTAATTGAAGTTTAGCAATGATGGCTTCTATCTTGCTATCTTGAGTAGGAGAGGCTGGAAGGGTAGTGATATTCAGATGATTTTTGAAAAGAATTGCAACACCACCACCTTTGCGGTTGGGACAGTCGAGTCTTACTATATTGTAGCCTTGGGGAATAATCTCAGTGTCTTTAGTGATAGGTTTTAACCAGGTCTCTGAGAGGCAGAGAATATCAAATGAGTGTGTATGAAGGAGGGCATGCAGGTATGGTACTTTGTTGTTTATGCTTTGGATATTAAGATGGCCTATTAAGAAGGTGTTATTAAGTTTAGGTATAGACACTAGGGGAGAAGGGAAAGTAGGACCAGGGTTAGGGTGGATGTCTCCATATAGAAGGGTAGGATTAGTAGGTTTGTTTATGAGGTTAATTTTTAGAAGGGTTAGTATTTTAGTTTTTTTTTCTGAAGGCACGACATAGTTGAGGTGTGTGAGTCTGTGGAATTTAGGTAATTGATAATTAGGGGTAGAAGAAATATATGGATATGGGATAAGTGGAATGAGAAATGTTGAAGTGTGTTTGTGAGGTTGGAAGGGTTGGACATAAAATGATTTATCATAGAAGGACAGGAGGTAAATTGAGCATAGGGTGGAAAAAAGTAGGAGTGAGAATAAAAGCTGGGTAGTCAGGTAGGAAGCCATAGTAAGAGGAGTAAGAGTATAAGAGAATGATGTGAGAAAGTGTGAGTGGAGGAAGTAGAAAGGGATATACTACTGAAGAGTTAAAATGTAGAACTAGGACAAGCAAAGAGGGGACAGGAGTAAACAGAAAGAGGAGTAAAATAAGGGGTAGTTATAATGGGAGGGGTAAGTGAAAGAAAATAAGAGGAGGATATGGAAATGAGTGGGAGTGTATGGTGGTGAAGGGGGTGTGAGTGGGGGTGGGAGGAATTAGGAGTGGGAAGGAGAAGGATTGGAAGGCTAGGATAGGGGGTGTGTCCAGAGAGCTATAAGGTAAGGACCCCAGGGGGTGGATAGGAATTGGGGGTAGGAAGGCGGAGTGAGCCACTTAACGGCAGTGGTAAAACAACTGAAGGTGGGCTAGAAAGGAGACAATCAGAAATGCAGGTAAGTATGGTAGGAGCAGAAAGTGTATAAAAGGAAGGGGTAAGAAAGAAGTCAATAAAGCACCAGTGGGATGAATAAAGTTGGGGAGGATTAGGGCAGTAAATCATACAGTAGGAGAGAAGAAAGAAATAGGTGAAAGTGTAGCAGGTAAAGATTGGGCAGGTTACAGGAGTAAGAAAAATAGAAGTTATGTTCTTACCATAACGTTCCATGTTAGTTGCCTTCTTCTCGCCTTCTTCTTGCTGGATGGGTTCGGAGCCGACCTCGGCTCCGACTCGGCCACTCTAAAAGCTCGAGAGTTGGTTCCACCGGCTCGAGGCTCCCCTTATATCCCACAATGCTAGGCGTGAGTTACCTCAGATCTGTTTTTGTAAGCTAGGCCCAGCTTATAATAGTAACAGAATAACTATAAACAAAGTCCACCTCTATAAACCAGGGAGAAGAGAAGGGTGACCTACATCCTGATCCAGGAAAATATGCATAGCAGCATATACCTAAAGTAAGAGGTGGTAGAAAGAGAGGTCACAATCAAAACTCCTCTAGGTCTGTCCAGGCCAGGGGGAAGGAGGGTGGGACGCAAGAAGAAGGTGAGAAGAAGACAACTAACATGGAACGTTATGGTAAGAACATAACTTCTATATGTTAAGTTGTCTATCTCGCCTTCATTCTTGCTGGATGGGACCGCGTCCCTAGCACCTTGTCCCGGGTGGCCTAATAGAACAGACTCTTGAGAACAGTGGAACCAAAGTTAGCTCTATGCCTAGAAGCTAAATCCAACTTATAATGAGAAATGAAAGTGTGAGGAGTAGTCCAAGTAGCCGCTGCACAAATGGTGTCAATAGGCAGTCTGTCTTGAAAGGCTATAAAAGTAGCCAAAGCTCTGGTAGAATGGGCTTTAGGTTTGTTAGGCAGCTTTTGGTGTCTAATTTCATAAACAAGGGAAATCAGAGATGTTAGCCATCTAGATAATGATACCTTTGAAACTGAAAGTCCCTTTCTGCCTTCTGCATAAGAGACAAATAACTGGTCAGATTTTCTGAATTGTTTGGTTCTATCCAAACAGTACCTTAACTGACGAACATCTAGCCAATGCAATTTTTGTTTGGACCTGTTAGAATATTCTGGAAAGAACACAGGAAGGTCAATGCTTTGATTTAGGTTAGACGCCAAGGCTATCTTAGGTAAAAAGGACGGGTTGGTTCGTAAAGATACCGTGTCCTTATGGAACAACAGATAAGGAGGTCGACAGCTGAGTGCATGAAGTTCTGAAACCCTTCTAGCTGAAGTAATAGCTACCAGAAAGAGTGTCTTCCATGATAGCAATTTTAAAGAACAGGAGGCTGCAGGTTCGAAAGGGGAAAGAATTAAAGAACTAAGAACTAAATTTAGGTCCCAAGGAGGAGGAGGATTTCTTATAGGAGGTCTGAGTAGAAAAACTCCCTTCAAAAATGCTTTGCAAAGCTTGTGGTACATTATGGCAGACTCTGAAATGCCCACATGAAAGTTAGAAATAGCTGCCAATTGAACTTTAAGAGTAGATGGAGATGAACCTGCATGGAAGAGTTCAGCTAGAAAATCAAGGACCATTTGGATGGAAGCAGTGAAAGGATCAATGTCCCTTCCTTGAGCCCAATAGGCGAAACGTTTCCACTTACTC
The DNA here is from genome assembly GCF_019279795.1 of Protopterus annectens. NCBI lineage: Eukaryota > Metazoa > Chordata > Ceratodontiformes > Protopteridae > Protopterus > Protopterus annectens. Next base: position 1,227,153,789 of record NC_056743.1, on the reverse strand, counting down.
AAATAAATCTTTTGAGTGGAAGATTTATGGGAAGCTATCAAAATATCTCGGACAGAGTGAGATATTTGGGGAAGCCTGGCTAACGTTGGAACTGGAGGAACCAAGCAGTGAGGTTCAGAGAGGGAAGGGAGCGATGAAACTGACCCGACTGATGGATCAAAAGATCTGGAACTAGGTCTAAATGCCAAGGTCGCTCCAACAGAAAATGATGTAGAAAGGGGAACCAAACCTGTCGAGGCCAGTAAGGAGCAATGAGGATCAACGAGGCCTTCTGAGCGATAGCTTGCTGTATCACTTGAGAGATTAGTGGGAAGGAGGAAATGCATACAGAAGTCCCGGGGCCAAACTTGGACTAGAGCGTCTCTGCTGGGTTGGCCTGGTAAAGGGAATAGGGTGAAATAATCTCTGCACTTGCTGTTTTGGGGAGTAGCAAAAAGGTCGCAGCAAGGCTGACCCCACTTGAGAAAAATTTCTCTCACAACAGAGTCTTTCAGAGACCACTCGTGAGGCATGAGGATAGCTCTGCTCAATTTGTCCGCGATTTGATTGGACTTCCGGGATGTGCGTTGCTATCAGAAACGCTGAGAAGAAATCGCCCATTGCCACAGTCTGAGTGCTTCTCGACACAGGGGTAGGACCTGGTTCCGCCTTGTTTGTTGATATACCACACTACAGACATATTGTCCGTCTGGATTGCTATCGTTCCCAAGGGAAGAGAGTCTTGAAGGGCTTGCAACGCTAAAAGCACTGCTCTCATCTCTAGAACATTTATGTGCAAGTGGCATTCGTCTGGTTGCCATGTGCCCTGGACAGTTCTGCCCTGATAATGCCCCCACCCGATCAGGGAGGCGTCTGTTGTCAGAGTAGCAACCGGAGGGAAGGGACAAAGGGTCTTCCCAACAAGAGGGGAAGACATCCACCACAGAAGATGATTTCTGCATGTTTGCGTAATCATGATGGTGTGGGACATCGGAAGTTGCTGGTATGACCATTGCGTGAAGAGCATCCATTGAAGGATTCTCATGTGGAATCTGGCTAATGGAAGCAGAGGTATGGCAGCCGCCATAATCCCCAACACTTTCAGAACTAACCTGGCTTTGATTTTGTTGCTGCTGAAGAGGAGAGACCAGTTTGTGTATGTCTGTTACTCTCTGATCTGTTAGTCTACAGACATGTTGACTGTGTGTAGATTTGGGCCTATGAAGGTACAACAAGGCGACAAAACAGACTTTTCGCAATTTATTGAAATGCCTAAATTTTGACAAATGCGAAAGGTGTAGTCCCTGGCCAATAGAAGAAGATGCTTGGTGGGAGCTGTGAGGAGCCAGTCGTCCAAATATGGAAACACCTGGAATCCTTGACGTCTCAGGTGAGAAGCTACCACTGCCATGCATTTGGTAAACACCGGGGCAGTGGTGAGACCAAAGGGCAGGGCCCTGAATTGAAAATGACTGGTTCCCAGCCTGAAGCGGAGGAACCTTCTGGAGCACCTGTTCATTTTTATGTGATAGTACGCATCCTGAAGGTCTATAGAGCACATCCAGTTTCCCTTTCCCAATAGGGGAAGGATGGACTGCAGCGTGACCATCTGAAATCTTGTTTTCTTGACTGACTTGTTCAAGATACTGAGATCCAAAATTGGTCTCCAGTCCCCTGTTTTCTTTGGAACTAAAAAGAACCTGGAGTAGATTCCGGATCCTTGCTGGTCTGCTGGAGCTGGCTGCATTGTTCTTTTGCAAGCAGCTTTGAAATTTCCAAAGCTGCAAGATCCCTTTGAGCGGGTGGAACATCTGGAAAGGATTTTTTTGATTGGTTTGGAATGCGAACGAAGGGAATGGTATAGCCTTCGGAAATGATGGACTGTACCCATTTGTCTTGAGTCAGGGATAGCCAGGCTTCTGGGTACAGTGACAATCTTCCCCCGACTGCCTCCGAAGGTGGGCAGTCGGGCAACACCTCAGGGATGCTGAAAGGGCTTATCAGAGAAAGCTTCTCGATTGCCCTGGTTCTGCGGACCCCCCCTGCCTCTAGGGCGACGTCTACCATTGTTGTTCCCCCCTCTGCCTCTGGCGGGGAACCGACTCTGTGCGTCAGGCGAAGTCCCTTGAGATTGTTTGCGGAACCACATTTTTCCACTTTTCTGGCCTTTGGGGTAGGGCCTAGAAGGAGTGGAGAAACGGACTCCGATGGCAGAAAGAGTCTTGCCATCTGTCTCGCACCTAGTCAAGGTTTCTTTCACTTGAGGACCAAAAAGAGATGATCCATCTAACGGGGAATTAGTGAATGACGTTTTAAAGGGGTCCGCAAAGTTGCATAGCCGCATCCAGGCATGCCTGCGTAAGGCCACACCTGTCCCTGCGGCCTGCTCGCTCCATCAGCCGCATAAGAGGAGGCGCATGGAGGAGTTAGCTATGGAGTTCAGGGTAGCCAGCTGAGTGTTCATCTTGTCCTGAAAACCCGCGGCCGTAGGATCCTTCAACATGTCACTCGCTTCTTTGATCAAGTCCCTTTGAAGGCGAGTAAAATGGCATAGGTAATTCAGCGAGCATAGCAAAGGTCGCTGGCGAGAACATCCGCTTCCCGTACCTGTCCATAGACCTAGATTCTTTGTTAGGGGGTGAACAGGCACTGAAGGATCAGCTAGTTCCTTCTTGGTGGCAGCAGCTACCACCATAGCATCCACAGAAACACCTTTTGTGAGAAATTGCTTGTCAGTTGGTGCTGTTATAAATTTGGAAGGTCTCCTGGGGTAGGGTCCACTGAATCAGGAGCCGTCCAGGCCTTCTTTGCAACCACCTGCATGAGGGGATCAAAGGGGGACACCCAGGAGGTGGAAGGCGAGAGCCAACGCCTCAAGATACACAGATTCATCCTCCGAAGGGTTAAGGGCTGGCCAATTTCCCCTCTGTTTCAGGATCTCTAGAATGTCTGCAAAGAGACATCTTCAGAAGGGGAGCGGGGAACCCTCGGAATCCTCTAAATCTGTGTCAGAGGTGACAGACTCAGGTGAGTCTATGTGCTTCCTCTTACACTTTCTCTTCCTAGGGGCTCCTGCCAATTCAGGGAGGCCTCGAAGAGGATGAGATCCCACAGGGGATTCTTGAGGAGCTAGCTCTCTGGTCTGGGATGAGGGAGTGAGTCGACATAACCAAAGGCACCGAAGAGGGAGGCGGACGGAGCCGACTGTGGAGTCGAACAAGGTTCCAACACACTCTGCATGACCTCGAATGCACCCCTGTCCGGCAGAGCCAGAGGTCCCCGCTCCGAGAAGCTGAGAACCTCCCTCGGCACCGACAGCGATGGCTCCGAGGCGATGTCGGAGCCGAACTCACCAGCGCCGAGCACCGAGGAGAGGGGGTCGGACAAGGGTCCGATGCCACTCACCCTCGGAGCCGAAGGAAGCCAGCGCCGAGATTCTTCAAAAGAAGAAATCGGAGCCGATAACGGAGCCGAAGACAATTTTATCGGCTCCGACGCTACCACAGTCTCGGTCCCGAGACGCCCCGGCTCCGAGCTCAAAGGAGTCGGAGGAGGAATATTTATTGGAACTAGTTGAGGCATCGACTGATGAGTCGGACTCTGGAGCATTTGGGCAGGTGCCTCGGACTTCAAAAGTCTACTCACTACCCTCTGGAGGTCGTGATCTGAGAGCCTCGATGACCTGGAGGAGTGAGATCTGTGGCTCCGTTCAGACAGCAAGGGAGATGCTGGAGCCGAATGAACGGAGCCAAGGGACGGTGACCTCGATCTCTTTCCAGATGTCGGCTCCGATGGTCTGATCGGAGCCGACCCAGGAATCTCTAATGCCTCGCCTCCAGCCGGAGCCGAGGAAACCACAGATACTGCAGTCAAAGACTCATCGGCTCCAGCCGGAGCCGATGAAGCAGTAGGCGAGCCTTAGGCCTCGACTCTGAAGCTGGAGCCGAGGTCTTGGAAGCCTTAGAAGGTTTCCCGATGACACAGAGGGAACCTTCAGGCTTAATTAAACCCCTCAAAATGAGTTTATTTTTTCTCTCCTGCAGGACTCTAGGGCTGAAGCCATGGCATACAGCACAAGAGTCCTGCAGTGTAAATCCCAGGCAATACACACAAGAAGTGTGACCGTCTGTCAGAGACATTTTCTGACAGCAGTCACACTTCTTGAAGCCTGAGACCTTTGTCATGGACATACTCAAGGACCCTAGTGTAATCACACACAGAAAAACACACACACACAGATTACACTGATAGGATTCAAAGGAATATTTTAAACTAAAGGTAATTAAGTTAAAATTCCTAATCAACACATACACACCCTAAGGATAGGGAAGGGAGGCCGAAGGCCTTAGGGAAGAACTATGAGTTCTTTAGAAAAAAGGGCTGGATAAAGGATATGAAGGGATAATATCCACTACACTAAGGGAAAGAAAAATACACTAAGCTAGCTTAAGTCTAAAGAAATTAAACTAGTCTAACTTTCACTAACCTGGAGCCGGTAGAAAACACACCTCGATCGCTGTAGCGGCAAACGAGATCTGAGGTAACTCACGCCTAGCATTGTGGGATATAAGGGGAGCCTCGAGCCGGTGGAACCAACTCTCGAGCTTTTAGAGTGGCCGAGTCGGAGCCGAGGTCGGCTCCGAACCCATCCAGCAAGAATGAAGGCGAGATAGACAACTTAACATCTACAGTTAGCAGGGAGATAGATAGACAGCAAGGTATATATAGAGGCTAAGGGAGATCGGAAGACCAAAAACTAACTTTGCAGACTAAAAAGGGGTAATCAGAGGCAAAAGGAGCAGCAGAGAAGTAACAGAGAGAGGAGAGTGCCACCTAGTGGATAGTGTAGGTAGTGGAAGGGAGAAAGGGGCAGCTGAAATAGGACAGCGAAGAGTTATAGGGAGTAAGAGTAAAGAATAAGAGCCAGAAAAGTTAAGGGTGTGAAGGGGTAGTGGAGGTTAAGAAAAGGAGAGGTACTGGCTGCTAGGCACACAGACGCAGGCAAACTAAAGGACTCTTTAGGTTGACCTAATAAGAGGCTATTAATCAACAAAACAGAGCCCAGGACCTACTTTCTGTTCCTTGAATGGAGAGAATATAGGAAACCAGCAAACTTTCAGTCACTGTAGGCAGGGCCAAGTTCGTCCGACACCAGTAGGAAGTAAGTCAGGACAGGAATCAATAGAGATTGAACTAGAACTTTGGGGGGACAGGAAAGACAGGTAGGAAGGAAGAAAGAAAAACAGAGTTAGCATAGGTATTCAATTTTGAAGGTACAAGTGAAAAAAAATACAACAAGGACCAACAGAGGTAAAGCAGCAGAAAAATCAAACAATCTAACACAAAAATCTGCTTTAACAGATAAAATTCACATTGACCAACAATGGTAAAGTAGCAAATACATCTATCAATCTAACACATAAGTCTGCTTAAACAGAATATAAAATCAAGGTAGTGTTTTTATCATCACTCATATAAACAAGTTGGTGTTACAGATAGTTATGAAATTGTAACCAAGTCAATTTCAGTGCTACCTCAAATAAAAGAAAGTTATAGATCTAATTAAAATATGATCAAGACATTAGCCTAGTTATTTTTAATGTCAGTAGTATAAGTACTATAGGTACCAAGATAACAGCAATGAAAGCTAAGCAATAACACTAAACTGAAATACTGTTACAGTTATGGCAGGAGTTCCCACAGAGCCTGCAGAGGCCCCTAAAGAGACACGCCGAGAGTGCAGGGTTATTAACTTAGTTAGCAACGGCAAAACGCCAAGTTATGCAAATAGTAAGCCCCACGTGGGTGGCGCAGTTTTGGTAGCGATAAGGCTACAAAATTACAAGCAGTCGGAAATGATTCAACATGTCTGGAAGTTAAAAGACAACTGTAATATTGCAATACAGCGTTATATTATCAGCCAGAAACGCTTCAAAATTATATGGCCTCAAATCAGGGAGCGCATATTAAGTAGAAAAGAAAAAGTAATGGTGCAGTTCAGTTTGCGACGGCAAAAAACGCCAGTTATGCAAATAGAAGCACCACGTGGGTGGCGCAGTTTAGGTAGCGATAAGGCTACAAAACTACAAGCAGTCTAAAATGGTTCCAGATGTCTGGAAGTGAGTAAAAAAGAAAAAGTATTAGCACAGATTCAATATGATGTTATCAGCCAGAAACTCTACATTTGTTTGTGATAAATAACCGTGCAAGTATTGAGACAAGTTTTGTTAGCACCAAATATATATATATATATATATATATATATATATATACATATATATATATATATATATTTCTGTGCTGAGGTTCAAGTTCCTTGAGCACGTAGTTCTAAGGGATTTGGATTTTCTGAGCTGGAGCATGCTCATTAATTCTGGGTTGTACATGGCTTTATACATCAGGCATAGATTGCCTCTAAG
>NC_056743.1:1227139891-1227142391 GCF_019279795.1 Protopterus annectens | reverse complement strand
GGGGTCTGAGTCCGTGTTGGGTAGGAGTTAATAGGTTGTTGTCCAAGAGATGGGGGAGGAGTAGAAGGTGGATACATTTCTCTAGGACTTTAGAAATGGGAGAGAGGATGGCGATGGGACAGAAATTGGAAATATTAGTATTATTTCCTCCTTTGTGCAGGGGAATGATGCAAGCTTTTTTCCAGATTTGAGGAACAAGACCTTCTTGGATAGAGTGGTTGATTAGGATACTGATAGGGAGGGCAATGGCTTCGGCAGCTATGCTGAGGAAGTATGAGGGAATGTTATCAGGGGCATTGGTGCATGGTTTTAGTTTCTGTAGGAGTTTTCTTATAGTAGAAGTAGGAATAGGTTTAATGAAAAATGGAGGGGGTTGAGAGGGTGAGGAATGACAGAAAGGAGTTGGAGGGGGAGATGGGAGAGAAGTGGAGGTAGGAGGTGGACTGTTATTTGAAAAAGAACAGGTAAGTTTGGAAATAGAGTCAATGAAGAAAGAATTGAATTGGGTAGCAAGATCAGAGTCTTGTACATTTGGGGAAGGGGTAGGGGTTTCTGTAGTACCAGGTTTTAAGAGGGTAGTTATACCTCTCCAGAACTTTTGTGGGTTGGTTTTATGGTTGCGTTGAAGTTGGATGAAGTAGTTTTGACGGTCTGCTGAGATAAGCTTTTTAACTGAGTTATGAAGAGTTTTGTATTTATTGAGGTTGGATGTAGATTTGTTCCTCTGGTATTGTGTCCAGGCTTTATCTCTAAGTTGCATGGTGGCTAGTGTACTTTTAGTTAACCAGGGGGTGGCTTTTCTTTTTATTCTTTTGGTTATTAAGGGAGCATGATTATTTAGGAGATGTAGGAAGGTAGTATTAAAGTGAGTTATTGCATTTTCAAGTGGTAGAGTTTTTAGAGAGTACCAGTTAAGTGATTTAAGGGTGTCAGAGAAAGCTTCTTGGTTAAAGTTTCTATGGCATCGGGTAGTTAAGCAAGTATGAGTAGCTAGTAAGGGAGAAGGAAGACATCTAGTGAAGATGGGAAGGTGGTCACTGAGGGAGTCAGGGAGGGTTCCACTGTCAGGATAGTTGTGGGGGTGGGAGACTAGAATCCAGTCTAAAATGTTGCCACTAGTGAAGTCATTGAATGGCCTAGTTATGGAGTTGATGAGTTGAGAGTAGTTGTATAGGTTGATGTTGAGGGGGTGAGTAAGGGACTGAATGGAGGACCAATTAATATTGGTGTCTCCCATGATTATAGTTTCATTACAGATATTAGTTGATAGCCAGGAGAGGATTTCTTTGAATATTGGGACATTGTCTCTAGGGGTAATGTAAAGAGAGACAATGTATATAAATTTATGTTTGTTTAGCTGAAGATGAGCTAGTATTAATTCTGCATTAGCGAACTTTGGAATGGCTTTATTATAGGGTGTTATGGATAGGGAGGAAGAGTAGATTAGAGCCACTCCACCAACTTTATTATGGGTTCTGTCTGTTCTGATGATAAGAGTAATTGGGTGGTACTATCTCTTCATTTTTTACATGAGGTTTTAGCCAGGTTTCAGAAATAGCTAGGATGTCTGGTTTGTTATGGAGTAGCCAGGCATGGAGATTTGGAATTTTGTTAGCTAAGCTTTGTGCATTAAAAGATGCAAGTAGGATGGATTTAGTTACTGAGGAGGAGGGGGTTGGGCCTGCGTTAGGGTGTATATCACCAGATAAAAGTATGGAAGTTAGAAGTTGAGTTAAGTAGAGGAGGTATTTGGATTGTTTTGATTGAGAGGTATAAGTCGAAAGATTAGTGGGAGGTATGGAGGGTAGAGTGGTTGATGAGGTTTTAAGAGGGGGGAACAGTTTGAAATGAAAACATAGGTTGTTGTTGAAGGGATATAGTTCAGGGGAGATAGAGTTGAAGTTGGATTGTTTTATATATGTATATATATATATATATATATATATATATATATATATTTATATACACACACACACACACACACACACACATACATATATATATATATATATATATACACACACATATATATATATATATATATATATATACACACATACATATATATATATATATATATATATACATATATATATATATATATATACACACACACACATATATATATATATATATATATATATATATATACACACACACATATATATACAGATGTGTATATATATATATATATATATATATATATATATATATATATATATATATATATATATACATATACATATAGCCTAAATGAGACATGCATGGTGTCAAATATAATGTGCTGAAATTTAATGGGTTTTAAGTTATGATGGATTTTGAATTAATATAATGGTTATTATTATTTTTTAAATACAGTACTAGTTAATAGATCTTAGCGCATTTAACTAATGAATTTTTTGGTAGTATGTAGGTTAGAATATAATTGCTACACTGAGATATTCTACGTTTTGGTTGTATATATGAGGCTTACGTGTATGATGTATGGAATTTTGGTTAA
>NC_056743.1:1226966997-1227053911 GCF_019279795.1 Protopterus annectens | reverse complement strand
TATATATATATATATATATATACATATAAATATATGTATACACATATACATATAAATATAATAAATATATGTATATATATTTATATATGTTGTATATATATATATATATATATATATATATATATACATATATATTTATACATATCCTATACATAGCTAATGCTATTTCTATACTTCCTAAAAAATTTCTACAAACATAAATAAGTTCTTATTAAAATTTCTTTGCTATCCTAATAGAAACAGAATTGTTCTTGCACACCACGTTTGACCATGGGATCAAGGAGGACTAAATTTTCCAAATATAACATCCTACATCAACTCTGCAATATTTAAAATTATTATAAATTGGATTGACCCAAAATATAATTCAGACTGGAAATCTTTACATGCAATTATAATACAAAATGAGAATAATTCTACATCTAAAACTTCTCTGAATGATAAATCCAATATGTTTGGGCATTTTTTGTTATAGTGTGCAATACAATACATCAGCATTTAGAAAATTAAACTCCATAAATTGCATCAAAAAATCTTTAGGAAATTAATTAATGCCAGCATAGACATTAAAATCCGGTATGAGTTAATACCTTTAAGTAGTACAATTTTTTTGATAAGGTATATATAAATAACTTCATCTCCTGGGAATCCAAAAACTTCCTTTGTTGGCAACAGTAAATCAAAGATCACAAAGTATTAGATACCCAGCATCTAATGAGAAATTATGACTTGTCTTCTCAAGATTGGTTATTTTTACAAAGTATTTTAATGTATTCTCAAGATCTTTGTAATAAAATTAACAGTTTCTCATTTAATGAAAAAACAAAACTAATAACATATTTATATGAAATCTTGTATAATGTCTTTAAACTAGACATCACCTCAAAACTATATAGAATATTAATAAATAACCAGACAAGACGTCATCATAAATATTGGTCTTATATTACTAAGGAGCAATCTCCAAACTTATCTCTAGAAAATAAATCAAACATTTTATTATCTGTCAAGTATACATACTGGACACAATACTTCCGAGTATATATTTGGAAATTTATACATACAGCATTTTCAACTCCCAATAAGATAGCCACATTTAAATCTAAAAATGTCACATGTTGGAAATGCTCTCAAATTTGTTAAGTTGACTGGGTAAATATTTTTATGAATGTCCTAAACTAAAACAGTTTTGGTGTGATGTTGAAAATGTTTTGAAACAATTGTTTTCAGATTTATTTAATCTCACAAACGCTCTAGTTCTACTTAATTGAACTGAATCTTATCATCTGAAAAATGATAACATGCATTTACTATGGACAATATTGTCAATTTCTAGGAAATGCATTTCCAGAAAATGGAATTCCATGGCATCTCCACTTCTTGAAGATATTTTAACTCTACTAAAAGAAACAGTGCTCAAAGAAGTCAAGATTAAAAAACTCAGAATTTATCCCAAGCCATTAATCAAAAATCCTTGGAGAAAAGTTTTAGCTCTCACTGAAACTATACAGATGGACTCTAACTCTCTCTAAAAAATACTACTTAGGTCTGTTGTTGAGATTTAAGAATTTTTGTTCTATTGTTTTATTTCATTATTAATCTTTTTTATTTTTTTTTCAGGCCAAGTTAAATATTGTATAAAGTTATTTGATTAATTTATTTAATTGACTATTTTATAAAATATTTATTTTAGCATTTTTATGTTTATAAAAAATAAACAGAGAGCAACTGTACACATCCCCCACATAAGGATGTCCACCCCACTTATCCTGCCAACTACAAACCAATAGGCCTTATCACCCTTATTTGGAAGATTATGCAGCACATAATTATGGTCCTTATAATCCTAGACATTGATATCTTACAATGCATTGACTCAAACCAGGGTTTGTGAAAAGGAGATACCTGCTGCTCAGTCTAGTGATTCGTTTTGAAAAATCCACAGAAACATTGTTCAAGGGGAACATCTGTACAGACTGTGTATCTCCACCTACCCTAGAACTTTTATACGATTTTACACTCAGAAATTATAGACAAACTAATCAAACTAAATGTAAATCCTTATTTACCTTTTGGATAGCAAATGTGGCTCAAAAGCTGAAACAACAAATCAGGATGGGGAATGTTGTCCCCTCTGAAAGGCTCATTATCAGTGGGCTTCCCCCATGGCTTGCCCTTGTGGCTGCTTCTATTTATGTACTATGTCCAAACTGATGTTAGGAGTTCCTTGTTGACTAAGTTCTCAGGTTATTATAAACTTGGAGCCACCATCAGTTCTCCTGAGGATTTTGTTGATAAGGTATATATAAATAACTTCATCTCCTGGGAATCCAAAAAATTCCTTTGTTGGTAACAGTAAATCAAAGATCACCAAGTATTAGCTACCCAACATCTAATGAGAAATTATGACTTGTCTTCTCAAGATAGGTTATTTTTACAAAGCATTTTAATGTATTCTCAGGATCTTTATAATAAATTCAACAGTTCCTCATTTAATGAAAAAACAAAACTAATAACATATTTATATGAAATATTGTATAATGACTTTAAACTAGACATCACCTCAAAACTATATAGAATATTAATAAATAACAAGACAAGACGTTGTCATAAATATTGGTCTTATATTACTATGGAACAATCTCCAAACTTATCTCTAGAAAATAAATCGAACATTTTATCTGTCAACTATACATCTTGGACACAATACTGCAGAGTATATACCTGGAAATTTATACATACAGCATTTTAACTCCCAATAAGATAGTCACATTTAATAAATCTAAAAATGTTGCATGTTGGAAATGCTCTCAAATTTGTGAAGCTGACTAGGTAAATATTTTTATGAATAGCCTAAACGAAAACAGTTTTGGCGTGATGTTGAAAATTTTTTGAAAGCATTGTTTTCAGATTTATTTAATCTCACAAAAGCTCTAGTTCTACTTAATTGAACTGAATCTTATCTGAAAAATGATAACATGCATTTACTATGGACAATATTGTCAATTTCTAGGAAATGTATTTCCAGAAAATGGAATTCCATGTTCTCTCACTTCCTGAAGATTTGTTAACTCTACTAAAAGAAACAGTGCTCAAAGAAGTCAAGATTAAAGAACTCAGAATTTATCCCAAGCCATTAATCAAAAATCCTTGGAGAAAAGTTTTAGCTCTCACTGAAACTATACAGATGGGCTCTAACACTCTCAAAAAAATACCACTTAAGTCTGTTGTTGAGATTTAAGAATTTTTATTCTATTGTTTTATTTCATCTTTTTTATTTTTTTCAGACAAGTGTAAATATTGTATATAGTTATTTGATTGATTGATTTATTTAGTTGACTATTTTATAAAAGATTTATTTTAATATTTTTATGTTTATAAAAATAAACAGAGAGCAACTGTAGACATCCCCCACATAAGGATAGCCACACCACTTATCCTGGCAACTACAGACCAATAGGCCTTATCATCCTTATCTGGAAGATCATGCAGCACATCATTATGGTCCTTATAATCCTAGACATTGATATCTTACTTCCCATTGACTTAAACCACGGTTTGTGAAAAGGAGATACCGGCTGCTTAGTCTAGTGATTCTCTTTGAAAAATCCACAGAAGCATTGTTCAAGGGGACCATCTGTACAGACTATGTATCTCAACCTACCCAAGAACTTTCATATGATTTTACACTCAGAAATTATAGACAAACTGATCAAACTAAATGTAAATCCTTATTTACCTTTTGGATAGCAAATGTGGCTCAGAAGCTAAAACAACAAATCAGGATGGGGGATGCTGTCCCCTCTGAAAGGCTCATTACCAGTGGGCTTTCCCCATGGCTTGCCCTTGTGGCTACTTCTGTTTTTTATCTACTTCTTCTATGTCCAAACTGATGTCAGGAGTTCCTTGTTGACCAAGTTCACAGGTTATTGACCAAGTTCACAGGTTATTATAAACTTGGAGCCACCATCAGTTCTCCTGAGGATACCCTGATCCAACAGTTGGTCTAACATGTACAAACAAATGGTATCAGGATCATGGGCAAAAGCTAAATGCTAAAAAATGTAATATCATGTCTTTTGAAAATGAGAACATCCATACACATACCCCAAAAGTGACACCCCACTCAAAAAAGTTAGGGATATGAGCACTTTTGAGGACAATGAGCTTTCCTTCGGCCACCATGTATTTACTGTCCTTCAAAAATCCTTCTACTGAGTCCTGCTGATTACCAAAGTTCTATCAGCTATGTCTAAGAATGTCATTATTTATTTAACTATTTTATTTACTCTTTGGTGACCATGTTAGTCCCACTAAGCCAGTTCCCTCTTTTTGTAGGGAGAGATTCAAAGTGGTATTCATACTGATGAAGGGAAATTCAGTCAGAGAGTCATGGAACTTCACCTGATCTTTTTTTTTTTTTTTTTGATAGGTGCTGTGGATCTTTTACATCCACCTAAGGTATTATCAACTCAGGCAGATGAGATCTGGGTTTAATGTCTCATCAGAAGGATGGCACACACAACAATGCAGCACCCCACCTTATGCCATACTTTAGTGTCAGTATTGGAAAATTAATCCAATTACCTGGTGTGGGACTATAATCCACAACCTTCTGATCTTGCAGCACAAAAGCAAATTGCTACTCGTTGAGTTACTGATACAATTTATTCCCTCAGAATACAATAATTTCTTTGGTTTGTATTTGTCTGAACATATGATCCCAATGGTTCCCTACTAAGAAAATCACACTCCTGATTTCTATGACCTAGGCAGAACACATTCAAACTCTGTTTCACTTTTTGTCTCTTACAGACTCCTGCAGTGTGACCTCTGCCTACCCTGCAAGGCGTGAAATTACCTTGTTTTGGGTGACCATCTACTTGCTCAAAAAAACTAACATCACAAACACATGTAAATGTGAAAAAAACTTCCACTGTAACACAAACAGAACCGGCCTGCGGGATAGATACCTCCCCCAAATAACTTCTCTCCTCTAAAACAAATTCCCCCAACATACTAAACAAAGAAGCTCCCTAACCATCCTCAAATAAAACTTACATGACTGGATGGGTAATCATAAATACATGCCATGGCTGACCCCACAGCTCCTTATGGAAAGGGGTAGTGTGGGAATTGCACTGTTTAGTCAAGTACAAGTGATCTACCTGAGTCAACTACATAGTAATAACTAATGAAACTATATGGTTGATAGAAGCAGCCATTCACCTCTGTAATTGCTCATTGGGGTGCTTTTGGTATGCATTTCCCTTTCATTCTCTTGCTGCAGTGGGCCCAACTTCCAGGTTTGTTGTATATGAAGGGGGTATAACAGTACAGCAACATGTCCTTATTCATAGTTTCACAGGTAGGTACTAGGCTATTGGCCCTATGGCCTATAAAAAGGTACCCCGGCTTTCGTCACCCAAGAAAATTATTTTCCTGTGCTCCTGTCAAGCAGAGCCACAGAGGTGATCCCTGGGGTGAATTTCCTATTTCCCATCCAATCATCAAGATTTTTCTTAAAGAGTGCTAATGAGGAGCTTTGTTTGATATAGACAGGTAGTTTGTTACAGAGTATGGGAAGTCTCTGGGACAGGAATTTATCCCTCCAGCATGTTCTGTTTATTGTAGTGACCATGTTTAGGTCTCTAGAGCATGTAGCTCAGGGGGATTGAGATTTCTTTAAGTGAAGCATGTCCAACAGCTCTGGGTTTGACATAGCTTTGTATGTGAGGCAGAGATCACCTCTGAGTAGTTGCTAGACGACAGAGTAAAGCTGGAGTTTTTTTAGATGGTCTGCGTAGGGTATCTGTTTGAGGCCGGTAATCCTCTTTGTGAGGTATTCTTTGTGAGGTATTTCTGTGGCCTTTCCAGTTGTTGTAGATGTCTTGTGAGGTACATACCAAAAGGGGTGTTGTACTCTATAATGGGTCTAATGAGTGGTGAGTAGAGGTGAACAATGACCTCTTTTTTCCTGGATGAGAAACCTTTTGTGATGAGGTGTGCCATGTAGAAGGATTTCCTGACTACTGTGGTGATGTGATTATCAAAGGAGAGACTACTGTCCACCTGTGTCCCAAGGTCTCATCACACTTTCAGTGTTAAGTAGATTACCACCTATGTGGTAGCTCACGTGTACAGAGGTTTTACCAAAGGGGATGACAATGCACTTTTTGGCACTGAGCTTGAGGCCATGGCTTTGACACCAGGCATCTGTCTCCGTGAGGCCCTTTTGTAGGATGTCCACATTGTTAGGAATTTCGATTATGGCTCTTAGTTTGCAGTCATCTGTGAACTTCATTAGCCAAACACCTTCTGTGTTAGCCTGTGCTTCAGAAAAGTAGATACCAAACAGGAGAGGACCCAGAACTGAACCCTGTGGTACTCCACTTGTCACTGGTCTGAAGTCGGATTTGGAGTCTGCTACTTTCACAGTGTGGGTTCTGTCACTGAGTAAGTTGGCAACCCATCCTGTAACATAGGGATTTATACCTAGTTTAGTGAGTTTATCTATAATTCCAGAGTGGTGTGTGGTGTCAAAAACCTGTGTGAATACAGAAAGCATTACTAGTGATGGAAGAAAAAGTTAACTCTGCTAATGTGTCCTCAATCTCACTGCATATGTACAATCATAAATTCACAATGGGTGGGCAGAGATGTATTCCTATCTTATAACTTTGGTATCAACACTATGCCCTGAATAATGGAGTTCTGATACTTCCTTCTTATAAATATCTCTGTTTTGCTCCTGAATCACAAATGAGTGAAACAAAAAACTAAAAAGATGGACACCTACAAACTGTTGAAAAATTCAGTTGCAAAATAAGTGTCAAATAATGTCTTAAAATTAAATTAAGTAATTAACAGCAATACACCTGGCTAATTCTCCATCTCCATCAACCCATGTCTGGACTGCAGTACCCATCACCATGTTAGTTTAGTATACCCACTCTGAAGTTGTCAGCCTGTAACTGTACCATTTAAATTCTTTTAATCATATAAAGTGTCACCAAATCATTACAAAGCAGTATATTGTTGCTTTAATGGTTTTGTTAACAGTCAAACAGAATTTATTTGAACAATAGGATTTAGTGCAAGCCCAGAATCAGTAACAGCTGGTGATATTAAAGCTTTGGGGTGTTATATTACAACAGGTCAGTGAGCATTTACCTCTGCTCAGCTCAGATCAATGCATCCTATTTGGAAACTCCCCAGGCAGATCTAAAGACAGTGCAGATGTGTAAAATCTTACCATAACAGTAGATGTCCCTCTCTTCACTGTTGCAGTATTCTTTACAATAGGGATCCCTTGCCAAGGGTAGCCCAACTTCTGGCCAGTATACCAAAGCCTTTAGGTTGTAATGGGTATGCCATGCATCACACGTATGCTTCCTGTGCACAGCGTAGGGCATAAAGGTGGTGTCCAATCGTACCAGCCTCAGAAATGGAAAGCCCCAGTAGGAATGACAGTCCAAAGATAGTAGTAGGTAGCAAACACATCCAGAAGGAAAAAGGACCAGGGGGAGGAGGGAGGGATTGAATACTGCAACAGTGAAGAGAAAGGCATCTACTGTTAGGATAAGGTTTTACACAACTGTACTATGTCCTTCCAAATCACTGTTGCAGTATTCTTTACAATAGAGAGAGAGAGAGCAAAAGCTCATAAAGAAGATTCGGTGGAAAAAGGGCCATCAGGGCCCTCTAGGAAGCCATGAAGAATGGCTCTAGGAAAACCAGATCTGTCCCTAGAAATCTCATTCAGTGTATAGTGTTTGGTAAAGGTTTGCAAAGAAGTCCAAATAGCTGCCTCAAGAACATAACTGTTATCCAACCCCTTGAAAAAAGCACCAGAAGAAGCCACAGCTGTAGTAGAATGAGTCTTAACAGACAAAGGAAGTCACTTCCCATGCAAAGAATAGCAAAAAGAAATAGATTTAGGTATTAGAAGAAATTACTTGCCTGGAAAAGGACAATTTCAAGAGAAAAGAAACAAAAACCTTTTCAGATTAATGAAATGCTTTAGTCTTATCCAAATAATATTTAAGTTGTCTATGCAAATTCAAAGTGTGCAAAACCTTCTCACTAGCAGACTGTAGAGAAGGGAAAAAAGTGGTCAAATTAATAGACTGATTAAGAGACAACTGATTAACCCACCTTGGGCATGAAAGAAGGATTAGTAAAAAGGAACACCCTGTCCTTATGGAAAACTAAAAAAGAAGGACCAGCCATAAGAGCTTACAGCTCAGACACCCATCTGTCAGAAGTAAAAGCCAAAAGAACAGTCTTCCAAGAAAAATGTTGTAAGGAAGCTTGGGCAGCAAGCTCAAAGGAGCCTGAGTCAATTTTTCTAAAACAAAATTAGGGTCCCAGAAAGGAGGGACAGGTTTACTGGGAGACCTAATGTGAAGGATGCCTTTAAGAAACTGCTTGGCCTCAAATCAAGAAGCTAAATGGGGAATCAAAGGTAGACAAGCAGAGATAACTGATAGGTGGGCCTTAACAGAAGAATATGCCAACCCAGCATTGAGCAATTCACGCAACTAAGAGAGAACCAAATGAACATCCACAGTAAGTGGATCCAGGTTATAAGAAAGACAAACAGAAAAACCTATTCAATTTAAAGTAAGATTTCCTAGTAGTGTGTTTCCTGGCCTCCTGCAGGACCCTAAGCACTTCCTCATAAAATAGGTGTCTACAGAGGATCAAAACCCTATTACCCACAATGTCAGTTGAAGAGTGGGACCAGTGGGGATGGATAAAAAAATCTCTTATCTTGTATGAGTAGGTCCACCCTGTGAGGTAACTTGTGAGGATTGCCCCTGGAAAGATGCAGAAGAAGAGGGAACCAGTGTGTCTGGGCCAAAAGAGAATCACTAACACGATTTTGGAAGCATCCTGTTTTATCTTGAACAAGACTTTTGGAATGTGAGGAATGGGGGAGAAAGAAACATCCCCTTCCAAGAAAAATAGAGGGCATACACCTTCCAGTCAAGAGGGCATGGGACTCTGGCACACAACAGAGATAGCTGTCTGTTCAGAGGGGAGGCAAATAGATTACTTGAGGAGTATACCACTGGTGGACAATGTCCAGAAACATATTCTTGTGAAGCATCCACTCATGGCATGGTGTTATGACCTGCTCAAGAATCTGCCACTATGTTCTGATCTGAGAGAATATAAACTGCCTGAAGGGTCACCTAATACTGGAAAGCTAGCTCCCACACCTGAACGTCTAACCAGCACAGGAGATAAGACCTTGCCCCTCCCTTTTTGACACACCACATCACTATGGTGGTCTCTGTGAGAATCTTGATGGGCCCTGAATGAAAAGAGCACTGAAATCATGAAGAGCCAACAGAAGAACATTCATCTCTTTGACATTGATGTGGTCTTTCTTTTGTCAAAGTGAACAAAGGCCCTGCACCTTCAGAGGGCCGAAGGAAGTCACCCATCCCATGTCCATGGTATCTGTGAAGAGTTCCTGAGGAGACTGAAAGTTGAAAAGAAAGCCCTGGGTTGCAGGGCAACTGATGAATCCACCAATTAAGTTCTAGCTTGAGACATGGAAGAAGAGGGATTAGAAAATCTAAAGGATGAGAATGTTGAAGCCAAAATGACTTTAGAAACCACTGGAGCTTTCTCATGTGAAGCTTGGCTACAGGGAGCATAGGAATGGTAGATGCCATGTAACCTAGAGCCCTCAGAAAGTTCTCTGGCTGTAACTGAAACCAAAGGAAGAAGGGGTTGAAAGAAAGCAATGAGAGTTAAGGCCTTGAAAGGAGGCAGGGATGCCAACATTGGAACAGTCTGGATCCTGCATCCCAGAAAACATGATCTTGAGAAGAAGTCAGGAATGACTTTTTTGAAATTCATACTAAACCCTAGGCTTTGCAGGACAGAGATGGCAAAGTGTAGATGCTGAAGTTAAGATTTAATGAGAGCAGGCATGAGTAAGCAGGTCATCCAGGTAGGGAATGACCTGTAACCCCCCCCCAATCTGCAGAAAGCAATCACAGGAGCAAGGCATTTGGTGAAGGCCCTTGGGGCAGTTGAGAAGACAAAGGGAAAAGCAGAGCAATTGAAAATGACAAGAAGAAACAGAGAAACACAAATTATTCCTGAAAAGGGGATGAATAGGAATGTGACCATGGAAATCCAGGGAAACCAGAAAAACCTGATGAAGTAGCAGAGGAAAAATGTTTGAATAGACAGCATCTGAAAGGAAGAGACCTTCAAAAAGGTGTTTAGCTAAGAAAGATCAAGAATAGGTTTCCAGGTACCTTCTTTCCTGGAGACCAAGAACATTCTGGAATAAAACCCCTTCTTCCCCTGAGGAACCGGAACTTCCTGAATAGTTCCCTGAGCCAACAGCCTTGAGGCACCTCTGGAAAAAATGGCAGTCGTTCCTGAGAAGGTTCAGGAATGCCCAAAAAAGGGGGGTGAGATTTCCAAACATTGTAATAACCCCGGCGAATTATGGAAAGAACCCAGAAAGCTTGGGAGATCTGTAGCTAAATAGGAAGGGACAGAAAGAGTCTATATTAGATCACTGAATGCTTAAAAAAGCAAACAGTGATTAATCTAACCTATGTAAGCGAAAGCTTACAATGTCGAACTGTGAGAACAGTGATTTTTTTCCAAGGGAAAAAAAAATCACTGTTCCAACCAAAAAAATAAAAATAAAAAACAAAACACTTTAAACATTACATTAAGTGGGGGGCTTCGCACCCCCGCCCCCCGCTACTTAAATATACCAACTCCAAGAGCGCACTATAGTGCCAAAAACAGCAAAGTAATGAAGCGGCCAAGCGAATTCTTTCTTTTCGCTTAAAAACCACTTTAAGTTTTTTAAGTTCGAACAAGATGCATTTGAAAGAATGCATCTTCGGTCTTCTAATAGGAACCCAAAAGACAGATAGAGAAAGAGGAATGTGACTGAAAAGAACAAGGCAAGAATAGTCAGACAGCACCTGGTTTGTCAGGAAAAGAAGGTTTCTGAGTAGGAGGAGTTTGGGTAACCTTATCAGGGGGAGCCCTACTACCACCCTTTTTACCTTTGGGGAGGGTGCAACTGTCTACACACAAAAACAGGCTTATTAGGCAAATTCCTCTGAAACTTGGGCACAGGGAAACAAAAATATGCTTCAACTCCTCTAAGGCCTTGCCGTTTTCTTGCAGGGACTTAAACAACTCTGCAGTAGCAGCACCAAACAAATGCTTATTATCCAGAGGAGCATCCTTCAGTTTAGCCTTGATATCATCAAGCAAAGGCTGAAGTCTGAGCTAGGAATACCTCCTCAAAACAGATTCAAAAGCAGCAGCCCTAGATGAAGCATCAGTTTCATCATAGCTGCATTTAATGGAATGACAAGCTACTTGGGTGGATGTTCCCAGCAAAGTAAGAGCAGTAGCCTTCCCTTCAGAATTAGGGAGATCTGAAATAGCCTGACAGGCTTGAGACAGAAAAGCCAGAATGTACTTAGTCATATGTGCCTGGTAATTCACAGCTGTATACCTTCTTACCCAGCCTCTCCATGGTTCTTCTATCTTTACCAGATGGAAGCAACTTAGTGTAATGCAACAATTTGGAGGGCTTATCAGAAGCAACTGACACCATAGAGGGGTCAGCAGAGGAATCCTTGGAAAGAAACTTTTAATCCTCAGGCACTTTATAAAACCTTATCAGTTTTTTTTTTTAGGAGCAGGGGGTTGGGAAGCAGGAGCCTGAGAAAAAGCATCCGGCAAGGCAGCAAGAACAGGAGGAACAGCAGAAGGTCTAGGAGACTCCATTTGCAGAATCTCGTAGTACCTCTTCTGGATATCAGACATTTGAGCACAGTCCCATTTGAAAAATTCCATCATTCTGGAAACAGGATCACCAAAGGAAATCTCCTCAAAAGGAAGTCAGGACTAATAGACTCTTTCTTCCTCAGAACCATAGTCAAGTGACAAAGGAATCTGGGAGGAATATGGAAAAGACTCTTCATCAGAATCATCAGCATCCTCCTCAGAAGAATCCTGCCCCGTGGGTCTCTTAAGATGTGTAGAAGACCAGGGAGGACAAGGAACAGAAACTCCCTGTGGAGGTTTAAGATCCATAAGGGTGTTAAACAGGCCTTAAGTGAAGTTTTGCCATTCACTCTGAGGATCCTTTGAAGCAGCTGAAATATGTTTAGTTTTCTGTTACTTTTTAAGTGGGACATCTGCCTTGAAAAAGTCTGGAGGCTCTGACCATTGACGCAACTCAATAATGGTACTCAGAACCTCTTCCCTCACGAAAATTTGAAGAACACCCCTATGTCCATCAGTAATAACCATATATCTGAAGCAGACGTCTGCAAAACCTCCATGGACGTGTGTGGTGTCAGATGCATGTCAGCCTCCAAAGCAGTTGTGGCATAGGAATCCAAGAAAGAAACTGGGCGATGCTCTGGGTTTTCACCAGCCTCAAGAGAAACATCCAGTGGAGGTGGTACAGCTGAAGAATCAGACTGAGCTTTCTTGGCTTTTTTCTTCTCAGATGGATGGCACTCTGTCCAGAAAGATCCTAAATTGTTGGTTCTCTAAGGAAATCATGAGGGAAGAAAGCAGACTGCAACTACTTAGGGATGAAAGCTTGACAAATATCACAGTACATATGGTTGTGGGAAGCACCTAAACAGAACAAGCACTGCTTGTGATGATCTTTATGGGGAATCTGTCTCCTGCACTGGCTTTTTCCCTTTTTGGATGACATAAAACCCAACAACCAAAAATAAGGCAAAACTTAAGACAAGAAAATCTGAAAGTGGTAGAAACCAGCAGATGAACGAGAGTTCAGACCGATGATTGAAGATGGCATCTGGACTGGCAGCAAAGAAGTTCTGAGGAAGGCACATCCGGACGTCACCTTTACGACCTATGCCATATCCATTACAACCTAAAGGCTTTTGTATACTGGCTGGATATTAGGCTACCCTTGGCAAGGGATCTCTATCATAAAGAATACGGCAACAGTGATATAAAAGACATCTATATGTTCTGTGATATATTTTATACTTTATTTTTGAAACACTTTTTATTTTTTTTTACTTCTAGCCAGAAAGTTATACTTGTTACATTTAATGTTGCGTGTGTCCACAGATAAAATTGATTGTATTATTTACACACACACACACACACACACACACACACACACACACACACACACACACACACACACACACACACACACACACACACACACACCATACTTTACTTACAAGCAAACTGGTGGAAATCCAGTTCACCTATGGTTTATCTTTGGGATGTTGGAGAAAACCAGAGTCATACTGATGCAGTGAAAACTGAAGTAGAGTCATGCACTGTGAGATGGTAATGCTATCTGCAGTGCCACTGTGTCACTGATTGGTTGATTTCAAACATATCCTGTCTGGTTAGCTGAAGATACCCATATAATATGTACAACTATGATGTTTGCAATGGAAAGTAAAAGACCTTTTGCCCAACTAATTATTCTTACTTTTAGTCATTCATGACCTCTATATCCATCAATTACAACCACTATTTTGATACTTCAGAGGTCTGATAATGATTACAAATAAATGACCACAGTAATGTATTTCAACACAAATGCACACTACTTTTAAAAAGCCAGACTCATGACAGCTTAACTTGGGTTACTAATTTTCATCCACATACAGCCCCCCATACTAAGCAATTAAAGACAGTTTGTTGACAGTGTTCGGCTAAGATGTCCAACTGTAATAAAATAAAAAAATGGCCACAGTAATTCATTCCACTACACACACACATACATGCCCACCAGTTACAGCCACTTTGTGTGTACCCCAAATATCTGACTGTGATAAATGAATGAATAAATAAATACATAACTAATAGCTGCATTAATGCAACACATTGCAACCTCTCCTACACACACACACACACACACACACACACACACACACACACACACACACACACACACACACACACACACAAAAATGCATAAACTCCTACTAAATGAGCTGGCTGCATGGCAGTGGAGAATGGCTTACACAGTGTAATTTAAAAAAAGAAACTTGTTGATAAAATAAAAGTTATGTACTCACTATAATGTTCCATCTGTGTTGTCCATTTTCAGTCTTCCTCAACTGATGGGTTCAGATCTGATCCCTCAGATCCAACTTGGCTGTTGCTAAAGCTCATTGCAACCAAAAACTCTCAAGCTTCCCCCTTACCCACAATGTACTAACCCCAATTCCCTCAGATCTTGTTTGCTGCCTTAGTAGAAAGTAAAACATGGAAATTATCATGGAGAAGCTATATCTGGAGCCTATGTAAAAAAATTACATACAAGTCCACTAAACACTCATTCTTCCAGAAGCCTTAAGAGTCGGGGCTGGTGAGAAGGGAGTTGCGGAAGAATGAAAATGGACAAGACAAATGGAATGTTATGGTAAATACATAACATCTTTATCTGATGTCCATTTTCATTCTGCCCTCAACTGACAGGACAGATTCCCCAGCTACCTAATTTCCAGTGCAGGCTCAAGGAAGGATATTCTTGAGTAACATAGAACCAAAAGATGCCCTTTCTCTGGAGACCATAAATAATTTGTGATGAGTAATAAAGGTATGGAGAATAGCCCAAGTAGCTCCTGCACAAATATCATCCATGGACATCGTAGACTGAAAAACTGAAGTTGCCATGGATCTGATGGAATGAGCTCGAACAGGTTTCATCAGGGCAATGCCCATTTTGTTATATACAAAGGGAATGCAATTTGTTATCCATCTAGACTGAGCAACTTTAGTAACTGGTTTACCTGATGTTGGTTCTGCATATGAAACAATTGGTCAGAATTTGTGATGTTTTTAGTCCTATGTAATTAAACACACAACTGTCTATGAATATCTAATAAATGTAATATGTATTTTCTTTTGTTAGAAAATTTGGGAAAGAATACTGGCAAATTAATAGATTGATTTATATTGGATTCTGACACCACTTTTGGAAGAAATGGCAGATTGGTATGTAAGGTAACCCTGTCTTTATGGAAAATCAAGTATGGAGGTTTTGAGCACAACACTTGGATCTCAGAAATAAATTCTTCTGGCCAAAGTAATGGCTACTAAGAAAACTGTATTCCATGAAAAATATCTGAGTGTGCATGGAGCTGAGGGTTCAAAGGGAGATAGCGTAAGAGACTGCAGCACAAGGTTTAGGTCCCAGGGGGGAGTAGGATCTTTAAAAGGGGGCCTTAAGAGTACAGTGCCTTTCAAAAATGTTTTGCTCCACTTATGGAATGCTATCAAAGAACCATTTATTCCAACATGAACATTTGAGATAGCTGCTAATTGTAATTTAACAGTAGAAGAACTAGCTCCTTCTTCAAAAAGATGCACAAGAAATTCCAAGATATTATGAATGGGGCTGAGAAAGGTTCAATGTTATGTTTTTGAGCCCAAAAAACAAATCTCTTCCATTTACTGGAGTATAGTTTGCTGGTGAAAGGTTTATGGGAGTACAAAAGTATACGACAGACAGGAGAAGACAGCATAGGTTGTCTGTCTATTATTGGAACTGGAGGAACCAGGCAGCCAGCCTGAGATTTACTATGTCTGGCTGTATTGTACCTGTTGAGTGAAACAGAAGGTCTGCAGTTGGATCCAGAAACCAAGGTGGTTGAATCAGGTGAGGTCAAAGGAAGGGAAAACCCAATTTTTCAAGGCCAAAAAGGGGCAACGAGGATTACCTTGCTCTTCAACCTTGCAGCTTTCTGAAGAAATATGAGAATTAAGGGAGTGGAATGATACCCATAAAGGAGACAGGGAGGCCATCATGAAGTAGAACATCCCTGTAGGGGGATTAGGGCAAAGTAGCTGTTGCATTTGTTGGTCAGGGGAGACATGAATAGATTACAGCAAGGCTGGCTCCATTGTCAGAAGTTCGTGTTCACAACCTTTTTGTTGAGGGACCATTCATAAAGTAGAAGAATGCACCTGCTCGATTTGTCTGCTATCACACTGGACTTCCCAGAATGTGCATTTGCTAAGAGAAAGCAGTTGGAAAAGATCACCTACTGATACACTCTAAGAGCTTCTCGACACAATGGGTAGGATTTGGTTGCTCCCTGTTTGTTGATGTACCAGTCGACCGACATGTTCTCTGTCTGTACTGCAATTGTCCCCAAAGAGAGAGCATTCTGAAATGCCTGCAAGGCTAACAGCACTGCTCTCAGCAATAAAGCATTTGTATGCAAAGTGTCCTCCTCGGGGGACCAGGTGCCTTGGATAATGGTCCCCAGATAATGACCTCCACCCTAGCTGTGAAGCATCCGTGGTCACTATACCTTGGGATGAGGGGGAGTAAACAGATGACCTTGTAGAACATGGTCTGAATGAATCCACCACTTGAGGTCTCTCTTGCAGATGTGAGTGATTCTTATCTTGTAAGACATAGGCTGATAAAGAATCGACCATTGAGCAGCTAACATCCATTGAAGAATTCTCATATAAAACCTGGCAAGTGGTACTAATGTTATTGCTGTTGCCATCGATCCCAGAGCCTGAAGGACCAGTTGGGTTGAAACTGAGGTGCTGCAGATTATCTTCTTGCCTTGGAATCTTATAGTCTGAACCCTCAGTAATGGAAGGGAAGCAATGGTTGTTTTGTATTGAGAATTGCTCCTATAAACTCTAAACTCTGAGATGGTTGCAGATGAGATTTGTCATAGTTTATGGCTATCTCCAGAAGAGATGAAGTCTGGAGAACCTAGTGTCTTGCACATATGAACTGATGTCTGGTCAGAGCAGTAATGAGCCAGTCGTCCTGATATGGAAACACTCAGAATCCTTGCAGCCTCAAGTGAGCTGCTACTACTACCATGCATTTGGTAAACACCCTGGGGGTTGTGGTGAGTCCAAAGGGCAGTACTCTGAACTGAAAATGACTGGCTCCCAGCCGGAAGCTTAAGTACCTTCTGGATTGTCTGTTCATCTTTATATGATAGTATGCATCCTGAAGGTCAGTCAAGCACATCCAGTTGTCCTTGCCCAGAAAGAGGAGAATGGACTGAACAGTGACCATCCGAAACTTGGTTCTTCAAACTGGTTTGGTTAGTTTGGAGAGATCCAGAATTGGTCTCCAGTCCCCTGTTTTCTTTGGCACCAAAAAAAAAAAAAAAGAGTATTTTCTGGATTCTATCTAGTCTGGTGAGACCTCTTGGAGGACTTTTTTTTTTCTAGCAGCTTTTATATTTGAATTGCTGCTTGTTCCCTCTGACTGGGTGGAACATCTGTGATTTGGGCGAAAGAGAAAAGGGTATTATATAGCCTCTAGAAATAATCCTCTCACCTAAGTATTTTTAATTCCTGAAAATAGTTTGTTGAGGAGTCAAAAAATGCACAGCCATGGCAGATGAGGTCTTTCCATCTTTTTCACACCTGAACAGAGTGTATTTTACTTTTAGGTGAATAAGGATATTCTGTCAAAAGGAACACTGATGAAACAAGACTTGAAAGGCTCTGCAAACTCACGGAGGTGCATCCAGGCGTGTCTTCTTATGAAAACACCTAAACAAACTGCCCTTGTGGTTCCCTCCGCTACAAGTGAGATCAAACTTATGGATGAATTGGATATGGACTGTAGAGTCATCAGCTTGGAAGTAACAGATGCTTGAACTACATCAGAAACAGCACCCGAGAGGGTATTTGATAACTCCTTGATCAAATCCCTCTGTAGCCTAGTAAAGTGTGCCAAATGGTTCAGAGACCTCAAAGAGAAGATCACTGAAGCATAGACATGCTTCTTAAATCTGTCCATCACCCATGACTCCCTGTTGGGGGGATGAACAGTGGAACTTTCCTCACCTAGTTAATTCTTGGTGGCTGCCGCAATGACCATGGCATCAACAGGAACTCCCTTCCCCCAAAACTGCCTATCCGCGGGTGGTGCCATTATCCTATCTGGTTTGTGAGGAATGAGTTCTGTGATGTTGGGGTCCTTCCACACCCGCCGTGAGATCAAGTCAATCAGCTCATCAGAGGGTGGACTCGCCCAGGAGGTAGAGGGTTCCGTACCAAAAGCCTCCAGGAGAATAGGTTTCTCAGACGTAGAATTGCTGGATGTCCAACCACCTCTCTGTTTAAGGATTTCTAGGATGTTTCCAAATGAGACATCTTCAGGAGGTGATCATGGGGACCCTTTACCTTCATCAAAATCTGTGTCTTCAGTGATTGACTCCTCCGCGAAGTTTAAGTGTTTCCTCTTACACTTCCTCTTCTTAAGGTTCTCCTCAGTGGAATGCACTGGGGAGATATCAGAAGTGGCGTTTACAATTCCTTGGGAGGGAGCCTTGGGTTTTGGTACTGGCTGTCCCTGTGGAAAGAGATGGTGAGGCTCTAAGCACTGAGACATCATGGCAGAAGACTTAAGATCCATGGGGGATGGATCGGTCAGAACTATCGAGGCAGAAAATGCTCTCTTCACAGCCTTGAAGGCAGAACAGCTCGGATACAGAGAGAAGACGTTGGATCCAAGAAGACAAGCTTCTGAATCACAGATCTCCCCTGCTCTGAAGGCAAAACCTCCGAGGCGGAAGACGGAGTCAAGCTAACCAGTGCAAAGGCTCCGAGGTGCAGAGATGGCTGAGAATGCTTTAGAGTCGAATGCAACACCTCAGGACCAACAGGCAGACTATGGCTCCGGGAGCAGTCCAGATCTCGGATCTGAGCCAGAAGGATCCAGACAACTTAGATCCAAAAACTCTGAAACTACAGGAGTCAGAGGAGAAATCAGTAAGGGGGGTAGTAGATATATGGATCTCCTGACCCAGAGGGGTAGGAGATGAAGGAACACCAATCTGGCTCTGCGCCAACAGAATCTTCTTCACCAGTCTCAACACATCTTCTTCTGCAAGGCTTCTGGAAGAACAAGTGGATTATATGGACAGAGACCTGGGTCTTTATAAGAAAAGAGAAGAGAAGGTACCCTGTCAGGAACTGGATCCAGTGATGGGGAATACCTTATTCTGGGTAATAATTTGGCAGTCTGAATGTCAGGTTTGGATTGCATTGGATTTGACGAAGTCAGATGTGAGAGCTTTGACTTCAGCAGATCTGATAATTTCTCCTTGACAGGATCTTGAATTTTTGCCTTTTTTGGATTGAGAGTTGGAACCAGGTCCCTATGAGATCTGTTTCTTGAAGAGTCTGAAGCTGAGCAGGTGGAAGATTTTGTAGTTTTTATTTTAGAGGAAGAACCCTCCAATATAGCCTATCCAAAAGAAGAAGGAAGTAGACCTTTAAGTATCAGCTTGTTTTTGCATTCTTCTAACACACAAGGATTAAAGCCATGACATATTGAGCAATCCTCTTGTAAATGGAAAGCACCCAAACAATAGACACAGTGTGTGTGAGCATCAGAAAGTGGCAGCTTGTGCTCAGACTTCGTACATTTTTTAAAGCCCATCTGTTTATCCACCCTTGCGAATCAAGTACAACCATTAACAATATAATGAAACAGCCAAGAAAAGGCTTTTCTTAATTTAGGAAATACGATCATATGAAGTTACTAGATTACTGGCCCTGAGGCCCTTACATGCCTAGCAAAGAACTTAGCCCATGTTCCAACAAGTTAGCACCCTATGCCACTGTCCAGCAGGGAGGCAGGTGGAATTCCAGGGGTGTATGTTCTGTTCCCCATCCAGTTATCCAGGTTGCACTTTAAAAGGTTTAATGAGGTACTCTGCTTTATGTGGACAGGGAGTCTATTCCACAAAAGAGGGATTTTCTGGGATACAAATCTGTCCTTCCAACATGTCCTATTGATGTCACAGACCAATTAAGGTTGTGAGTGTGGGTTACTCGAGTGGAGCTTGACTTGCAGATATGCAGCAGTCCCATCAGGGCGGGATGTGAGATTGCTTTGTGTGCCAGACAAAGGTCACATCTGAGGAGTCTGTAGGAGACTGAATACAGGGACAGGGCTTTTAACCTATCTGTGTAAGGTAGATGTTTGAGGCCTTGGATTCTCTGGGTGAGGAACCTCTCTGGTCTCTCCAGCTGCTGCATGTGCTTTGTGAGGTACATGCAGAAAGGGGCATTGTACTCAATAATGGGTCTTATAAGGGAAGAATACTGGGATGTTATGACCACCTTGTCCCTGGATGAGATACCCTTACTAATGAGGTGGGTCATGTAGAAAGCTTTCTGTGCAACCGAGGCAATACGGTGGTCAAACGTCAGTTTGCTATCAATGTGGGTGCCCAAGTCCCTCACGACTGATTGCATGCTTATCAATGTGATAATTTGTGGGGATGTCACTCTCCCCAAAAGGATGATGACGCATTTTTTGGCATTCAGTTTGAGGCCATGTTTCTGGCACCAGTCATTAGTTTGATTGAGACCCTCTTGGAGGATGTCCACATCACTAGGGGAATTGATGACAGCACCCACCTTGCAGTCATCTGCAAACTTGGTCAGCCATAGCCCACTAGATTTGGCCTGCACCTCCGAGAAGTACATCCCAAACAGCAGAGGCCCCAAGACCGATCCCTGGGGTACACTTGTTATGGGTCTACTACTTGAGGTGGTTTCCCCTATTTTGACTAGGTGGGTTCTGTCAGTGAGCCGGTTTGCTACCCATCTGGTAACATATGGATGGATGCCTAGTTCAGAGAGTTTATCTATTATACCTGAGTGGGGAATAGTATCAAAGGCTTTGGCCATGTCAAGGTAGGTGGTGTGCACCATCTTCCCCTCGTCTATGGCCTTGGTGACTGTCTCAAAGAAGTCAACCAAATTTAACAGGCATGACTGCCCCATGACAAAACCAAGTTGTGAGGAAGCGAGTGTCTGGAGGTTGCCAATTTCCTTGTTAATGAGGTCCATGATAATCCGCTCCATGGCCTTGCAGGTCAAGCTAGTTAGGTTGATGAGTCTATAACTTCCTGGATCGGTGGATGCTCCATCTTTGTGCAAAGGGATGATAGTAGTTGTCCTTCACTCAGCTGGGTTAAAGCCGGTACTCAGGCTTTGGTTGAATAGGGTGCCTCATGTTGCTGCATGTTCCTGGCTGAGTTCATGCAGGATGCAGCCTGGGATGTTATCAGTTCCCATGGAGGCTGCATTTTTTGCCTTTGAGACGGCAGTGATGACTTGCTCCCTAGAGATAAGGGGAGGGGTCAGGAACTGGTGATGTCCTGTTTTACTAATGGGGGGGGGCACAGGAGTGAAGTTTTCACTGAACCTGTCCGTCAGCAGGTTGGCTACATCTACAGCGGTTGTGTATGTGGTGTCCTTCACCACCAGTTCTGAACAGATATGGGTGCTTCCCTTGAGATTGCGGACATATGTGAAGACGGCCTTATGATTGTCTTTAGTAGATGTGGCCAGTTTGGACTCAAAGTTTGCTTTGGAGGATTTTACTAGTGCTCTTATTTGCTTGTTCAGGCTAAGGAGAGATTGCTTCCAATTAGGCACCTGCTCCTTCTTGGTCCTGAACAGCAGTTTTTTTCCTTTTATTATAGAGTTTATTTATTGTAGATGTCCACCAGACAGGTCTACTCTTCCTTGAGGAGGAGGAATTCATCCTGTCTGGTATTCCTGATTCCATGCAGCTATATAAATGCTCATATAGTACTTTGGTGTAGGTTTGGACATACGTACCAGTTCCTATGGAGGGGGAGTGTGCTGTGAAGCTGTTTATACCTTCCCTCAGGAAGTTGTAATCAGCTTTGGAGAAGTTTTTTGTTTGACCCTAGCTGGGGGGGTCGGGGGAGATGGTGACTTCGAACGTGACTGCTTTGTGGTCGGATCTTACTAGGGATGATGACATTGCAGGGATGCTGCAGTGGTTACTCATGTTGGTTAATACCAAGTCCAAGATATTTTCACCTCTTGTGGGGGTGTCAACCAACTGATCCAAGTCATTTGCATTGACGAAATCAAGGCATCCCTGGACATTTGTGTTTTGGCAGGACTATTTCTTCCAATCTATTGTTGGATAGGTAAAGTCACCCAGGATCAGGGCAAAGGGTTGAATCTTGATAGATTTGAAGAGGTCCAGATATGTGGAGTGTCAGAGTTGGAGGCCTACAATTAGCTATGATTTGAATAGGGGTCTTGTCAATTTTAAACTACACCTGGAGTGTTTCCTTTGCATCATACTGTTTGACCAGCTTAGAGGTATGCATGTCTTTTATACATATTGCAACTCCAACTCCTTTTGTTTTGTTGCCCACGGTTTGGGGTCTGAATGAATAATAGGATGAGTAACCTGGTATGGCTGGGGTGCTCTCCACAGCTTTGAACCAGGTTTCTATGACTGCACAAATGTAAGCTTCTTCTTGGGTTAGGAATGCTTACAATGAGTGTACTTTCATGTTTAGACTCCTAGCATTTAGCAGCATGACCTTTAATTTACATTTTGATTAAATTTTCATGTTGGTAGTTTTGACCTCATGGCATTGCCTAAAAAAGGCACTATGTGGTGGCAAGAGCCTATGCCAGAAGCCTGAAGCCCAAGGGAGATAGATGTAAGCCATCTCTGCCAAAGCATCGTGGTTTGTCAATCATGTCATCCCAGGCTGTCAGGTACTGGATCCCCTTGGAATGACACCAGAAACTAAGCCAATTGTTAAAGTCAATAATTTTCTGTTTGTATTGAGGCATCATTCTGGGTGACAGTAGAATGCTGCTTAGGGCTAGGAACATACCTGCCTAGGACACATACTCAGTGAGCTTGATCATGTGTCTCTTCATACAGTCCAGGGAGATACGTCTCAAGTCATTCACTCCAACATGGACTATGACAGAGTCATAACAGTACCTGTTGAGACTTGAGTGCATTGGTGATATGGTGGATTCTGCCACCTGACAAACAACTAACCGTGACTTTCTCCTTATCCAGCCTAGTGTCGTGTGGTGGGCAGTGGAGTTCATGTGCATTTATGCCTTGGAGGTCTCTTTTGTTTGGGTATGCTTTTGTTGAGAACCTTCACATATGTGGGGTTGTGTTGTGTAGGTGTGGGTGGTGTTTGAGGTGTGGTGTTTGTGTTGCCAACCTTCTCATTGCCAGATTTACTGGTTTGTGGGGGAAAGAGTAATGACACTAGGTGCATGATGTAATTGCAACTCTCACTAACTGTGTTCCTAGATGGTAGTAGTAGAGGGTTATCCGTGTACATGAGGCAGTTGCTACACTGTCTCAGGATCCCCATATCAACCAGATTTGGCAGGAGAAAATGTAAGAAATTGTCCATCCATATTTGTCAGAAATGGAAAGAACTAAGAGGGTAAAGGGAGGAAGGTCTAAGAGTAGTACTACTAGATGATAACACAAGTGCTACTAAGGGAAAATTTGTACCTGGAATACCTCAAAAAGGGTTAAAAATGTGCATCTAAAGCTCTGGATGCATCAGACTTGTATCAAGACTATGCTACTCAAGGTTAAGAACACAGTAAAAAAACTCACAATGAAGCACAGATTAATCACTTATAGTCAAAAGAACAGAATTCGCAGTATGAAAAAATACAGTTAAACAGCAACAAAATACTGTAAAATGCAGTTAAACAGTAATGAACTGCAGTAGATAGCAATGAAATATAGTTAATCAGTAGATTGTTTTAAAACAGTAGCTCACAATCACAACAGTAACAGACAACACAAATAAAGCAGCAATTCAGTAGAATACTGTCATCAATTTAATGAGGCTACCAACAAGCAGAAATAAATATGGCAAACTAAATGCAGTTGAACTCTTAAGCACAAGCAGCAAAATGAAGTAGGAAGAGGTACAGTTTTTTTTTTTTAGTAGAAAGTAAGGAGACAGAAAATAAGATAAGATAATTAAAGGTTGAGAAGCTAAAGGGGTGGGCCTTTACAAAGCTCTCAATATAAACAGTAGAATGAGCTGATGTAATGTGACTGAGGGAAGTGTCCAGTATCAACTTTATACTAGAGGTGGGCAATTCAAAGCCACCAAGCTTTAAGACCACAACAGCAGGTGGGTGGGATCTAAAAAAACAGTTGCACAGATTAAACAGGTATGCAGTAAAACAGAAGCGCAGAAAACAGTTGAAAATAAGCACTTATCTTTTTTCCAATATCACAGCAGAGCAAATAGCAGAAGGCCTATCTCACTGCAGCTTTGAACAGCTTGAGCAAACAAGTACAAACTAGTTTAAAAAAACTGGTTATTGAAGGCAGAGAAACAGACACCAGCCATTTTACCCAATCAAAATAACATAGTGTTGCAGGAATGCTTCTAGCTAGATCAAACCACACCGATTCTCTCTCCCACAAAGAAAATAAAGTAATTTAGTTTCAGTTATTTTTCTGAAGTTAATCTCCTATATTCCAGTTTCCACTCTCTAGACAAAAGATTTCACTACACGCTCCAAAGGTCACAGACACTAACAGATATTCAGCTCTAACAGACAACAAAAATGAGACTAAAATCAGTTGCACAGATTAAACAGATATGCAGTAAAACAGAAGTGCAGAAAACAGTTAAAAATAAGCTCTTATCTTTTTCCAATATCACAGCAGAGCAAGTGGGTAAGAGAAAAGGGGAAAAAGATGGAAATACCAACAATGGTAAATAAACTATGACACTGTCACAGAGGGAAGGGAGATACTAACAATAGGATCTAAGCGGTACTAAAATGTGCAAAATATAGAAGAAAATGATAGAAAATGTTAGAAACAATAAGACATTTATAAACAAGGTAAGGGATAGTAATATAAAATTTTTTTTTTTAAACTAAGGAACTGAAAAATGATGACACTTATCTGACGATGCTTGAGAGTGATGATAGACCACTTCTTTTGCTTGAAGCGGCAAATGAGATCTGAGGTAATTGGGGTTGTTGCATTGTGGGTAAGGGAGAAGCTTGAGAGTTTTTGGTTGCCATTAGCTCTAGCAAGGGCCAAGTCGTACCACAGGCATCAGATCCAAACCCATCAGTTGAGGACAAAATGAAAATTGACAAAATCACTTACATTGTTATACAAACATCTACTTCTGTCCACAAATCTCTCTCCATGTGTCCTTTAACAGTGATTAATGCTGTCCCAGGTAGCATAAGCCAGTGCAAAGCACTTCTGGGTATTCTATCCAGTAGTTCAAGCATTCCCCAATGGAACGTTCTTTCACTTCCATAAAATGTCAGGAGGACTTGAAATAAAGCATACTATTCTGTATAGTTGTGTATGCATAAATGCTGATTTGTTTAAGTCAGTTGACTTTTGTAGAAATTGGGACACTGGTGAAGTTCGAAGACTGTTTAAGGTGCTTTTAACCAGAAAAAATGTTATGGCTACTGTGACGGAAGGAGATACTGCCAGCCCAGCTAGCTGGAATTTTGTAAATAATTATATGTCATTTGTGAATATAGACATGATTTATACAAGATGCTTATGCATAAATGCTGATTTGTTTAAGTCAGCTGAATTTTTTGTAGTAGAAATTGGGATGCTGGTGAAGTTCAAAGACTGTTTAAGGTGCTTTTAACCAGAAAAATGTTATGGCTACTGTGACGGAAGGAGATACTGCCAGCCCAGCTAGCTGGAATTTTGTAAATAATTATATGTCATTTGTGAATATCAACATGATGTATACAAGATGCTTGTGTTACAACTGTATTAGAACTGTACATCATGTGTATATCAAACTGCTTGTACAGACGAGTGTGTTGAAAAGGGTATTTGCAGAATGCTGCATCAAATGTATCCACAGTGTGCTCCACTGGAAGAGAACAGAAATGTATATGCACTATTGTAACTGTTTCAATTTATATATTTTAACAGTGGAAACTGGAATACAGGAGGTTAACTTCAGAAAAATAACTGAAACTAAATTACTTTATGGCTAGGCCATAAAAGATGGTATCTTTCAGTTTTCAATATGACAAGAGACACAATGCCTGTACTAGAAAACTTTCTGTATTATCTTTATGGTGAAGTAATTACTAGTCTTGAAAGGATAAAGAAATGCAATTGTTTTATGACTTCCAGCATCTGCCAGTGATCTGAGGAGAAGCTCTTGTCTGTATATTTTACAGGTTGATGCTAAATACTTCCAGCTTCATCAATGGCTGTTTGGCCTGGGAACTAGCAGTCAGATGACAAGAAATGGTGTCATTCTGCAAGTTATCCCAGCAGTAATATTTGAGATATTAATTTGAGAAGTCTCTTAGTGAAACACAGCATTCTGTAGTCTGCCTTGCCTGACTTGCTCTATTAGTAAGTTCTTAGGTTATAGTAATTCTCTTAGATTGAGTCAGGAATATAGTGAAGCTTAGTTTAGATATTTTTCTTTATTTCTTTGAGACTGTCCTGCAATGTTGTTTTAAACATTTCCTGTGGTTTTGAACTCTGATGTCACTGTGAATATATATTTAGTGTTGTATTGTTCTTTTATTTATTATTAAATATATTTAAACCTTTCCTTGTGTCTGATCTGTGGAGAGAGATTTACGTTTTAAGAGTACATGCATATTTATTTTGTGACACTGTGTGAGCCACTCCTAACAGCCTTGCTCTTGGTCAAACTACCATTTGTATTAATATTAATATTACACAGTAAGATAGAACATCCTTTGTTAAGGGCCTTAAAGTAGCTGATAAGGGGTTCTGGTGGCAGTGATAACTACCTTATATTCTGGGCAGAAGGGGGAATAGCTAGTAAACCTGTGCCTGCCTTTCCCAGGTTTGTGTGTGTGTGTGTGTGTGTGTGTGTGTGTGTGTGTGTGTGTGTGTGTGTGTGTGTGTGTGTGTGTGTAAAACAAACTACTTGGGCAGGGACATGAAGCACTGGTTAAACAGAGAGTGTTGGAGGACTTGGCTTGGAACCCTGGCTAAAGACTGAACTCTGTAGCTGTGCCAGTGAGAAGTCTTATTGGGGATCTGGAGAAAGAGTGAGAAACCAACCCCAGACTGACTGTGATCTATGTGTGCTCTTAAGGGAGACTGCACAAGATGCAGAGAGCTGCATCTGGAACTACTGTGTGTGTACTTGCTATCTTCCAAGAGTACGTCCCCCACTGGTGCCAGTGGTGAGGATTGAGGCTCCTTGATTACTGGTCCAGTGGAGGCTCATCACAGCTACTTGGAAGAACAAGTATTTGAGTCTTTACGTACATAAATAAATTGCATCATTTTTTATCAAAATGGTATCCACACTGTTTTATATATGTGTGCATGTGTATTTTGATCAACAGCACAAATTGTTGATCCAGAAATCAGCAAATGCCACTCATTGACTGCAAAAAAAAAAAAAAAAACTTGATTCACAAAGGATCACACTTCAGTGAGGAAATGGCATATTCCCCAAGCCATACTGTACCGAAATCTCTAACATAAAAGCTGATACTTTTCTATCAGCTGATATTTGATCAGCTGTACTAGCTCCTTCCCCATCAATGAAACACTATCCACCCACTGGAGGACGAACAAGGTTTAAGAGAAGGCAGAAATTAAATAATGTATGTAATACTGCCTAGATTATAGAACATATAACAATATATGTGATGTATAATGTTTGCAAATGCGAACATGTTAATATGGTTTGATTACTTTTATATAAATGTAAGTTTGCCTGTGTCACAAGTGATTCAATAAAGGTGTTTAAAAAAGTCATATAAAATTATTAGCAGCTTGAAACAAATTCTACTTATGAAAAAGAAGTGACAAACAGAAGTGGCATATCATTTCAAAAATATGGGGAATCATAATTAGACTTTGAAATAACTGGCCAAACAATGTGAGTTAAAATCTGACAACTTATAAAAAGTGTAAAGTACAACAGAAAACATTGTACCACTGGAAGCAGAAAACACTGGAACACGAATTACACTAAATGCATAATTTCTACTTCCTTTTTTTCCACCAACAATTACATCAACTAAAACAGATGACATCAATAATCCTTCTGTGTGGAGTCTGCATGTCCTCCCTGTGATCGCGTAGGTTTCCTCCGGGTGCTCCGGTTTCCTCCCACATCCCAAAGACATGCTGTAGATGGATTGGACACTCTAAATTGGCCCTAGATGTGAGTGCATGCGTGTGTGTGCCTTCTGTGGAAGGTTGGGCACCAGGCTGGCAACTCGACACCATAAAAACTCCACTGCCAATCATGAGAGGACAGGTGATCCGCTGTGGTGCCCCCTAACCAGAAAAAGCTGAAAGAAGAAAAATAATTCTTTACAGTTTATAGGTAAGTACTAACTTGTTTTGTAAGCCATTTTAATACTATCCAATTTTCTTTGGTAAGAATCAAACCCTATACTTCTTGTATATTAAAAGCAAACACCTTAGCCATTATGCTAACCCTCAATAAGAGTCTTCTTCATATATAAAAGTACATTACCTGTAACATCCAGCAGTTGTGTGGTATAAGCAGGGTTTCTGAACTGATAATTATTTTCCTCTAAAGTCCTTGTTTTCCAAATCAACCCCAGAGTGTCTCTTTCACAAAGCCCACTGATCCTGGTTCATATATCCACAGTCCTCAGCTATAAAGTGTGTACAAAGTAAAAACTAAACAAAAATACATATATATATATATATATATATATACATATATATATATATATATATATATATTTATACACACACACACACACACACACACATATATATATATATATATATATATATATATATATATATATATATATATATATATACTCAGACACACAGGACATAGGCACCCATCCCCACAGGACAGAGACAAGACCAGGACAAAACTACTGCAAGACTGAACAGAAATCCACACAAGACGAATGCAGCACTATCACAAAACAGAACTGAGGCACCACTCCCAAACACAAGACAATGACAGCAATAAGGCAAGACACAAGAAGCATTAGATAAACTGACCCCATCACACAAGACAATTACTCACATGCAGAACAGTTGCACTGCACAGGTACACAGGAAAGCTATGGGACAGACATAGAAAAGACTACAAATGCACAAGACATACAAGGTGTAGATCAATATGTATGATTACCTTTAAGAAGCTTTCTAGGGGCTTGCACAAGTGTATAAATACTGAGGACGTGCAAGCCTGACTGACATTTTGTAGTAAGCTATTGAGATGTAAGCAGGTATGTCTGTTTAGTCTGTCAGTTAATTAGTTTGTTTATATTTTGTACTGCTGCTATCCATCCTGATGTGTTTCTATGTAATAAAGCATATAAACGACCTACCCCGCCTGTTTGTCTTTAATGGGAAACAAGACAAGTGACATGGTGTCAGAATGGGATCCAGAAATCCAGATTCCAGACGAAGAAGGCACTCAGTTAAAGGTGGAGGAATATACAACAATGGATCATCCCCACTGCACATTTAATTCACAAAAAAACAGGTCAAAAATTTATTTCAGGTATCAAAGCTTACTTAGGTTCATAGGTAGGTAGGTACTGGGCTATCTGCCCAAAGTCATATATTAGCCCAGCCACGTTGTGCGGTATTCACCACCCCTTTGGTTAGTTCCCTAGGCCCTTGATCTAGCAGCTAGTACCCTTGGCCCCTATCTAGTAGAGCTGTTGGTATGATCCCTGGTGTGAACTTTCTATTAACCATCCAGTCGTCAAGGTTCCTCTTGAAGACTGATAGTGAGGGGCTCTGTCTTATGTAGATCGGGACCTTGTTCCATAGCAAGGGAAGTCTTTGTGAAGGGAATCTATCCCTCCAGCATGTTCTATTCATTGTTGTGCTGAGGTTTATATCCCTAGAGCGTGTAGCTCGAGTGGATATGGTTTTGCTAAGATGGAGCATGTTCAACAGTTCTGGGTTGGACATGGCTCTGTATGTTAGACAGAGTTCGCCTCTGAGAAGGCGGTATGCAACAAAGAAAAGCCTTCGTTTTTTCAATCGTGCTGCATGGGGCAACTGTTTGAGGCTAGTAATCCTCTTAGTGAGGTACCTCTGTGGTCTCTCCAGCTGCTGGAGATGCCTAGCCAGGTACATTCCAATTGGTGCATTGTACTCAATAATGGGTCTGATGAGGGAAGAGTAGAGGGGCACCACTACATCCTTAGATCTTGATGCGAACCCTTTTGTGATCAAATGGGTCACATAGAAGGATTTTCTAACCACCTTGGCAACATGGTTATCAAAGGAAAGCTGACTATCTACTTGGGTCCCTAGATCCATTATTACTACTTCAGATTTCAGGGGGTTACCTCCTATGTGGTAGTTCGCGGGTACTCTGTTTTTTCCAAAGGGGATTACTACGCATTTTTTAGCATTTAGCTTGAGACCATGGCTTTGACACCATGCATCATAGGTTCATAGGTTCATAGGTAGGTACTAGGCTATTGGCCATAGGGCCTATAGCCTATACAAGCCTAGCCAAAAATGTACCCTGGCTTTCGCCACCCAAGAAAATTATTTTCCTGTGCCCCTGTCAAGCAGAACCACAGAAGTGATCCCTGGGGTGAATTTCCTATTACCCATCCAATCATCAAGATTTTTCTTAAAGAGTGCTAATGAGGAACTCTGTTTGACATAGATAGTCTGTTCCAGAGTATGGGAAGTCTCTGGGACAGGAATCTATCCCTCCAGCATGTTCTGTTTATTGTGGTGACAAGGTTTAGGTCCCTAGAGCGTGTAGCTCGGAGGGATTGGGATTTCTTTAAGTGGAGCATGTCCAACAGCTCTGGGTTTGACATAGCTTTGTATGTTAGGCAGATAAAGCTGGAGTTTTTTGAGACAGTCTGCGTAAGGTATCTGTTTGAGGCCAGTAATCCTCTTTGTGAGGTATTTTTGCGGCCTTTCCAGTTGTAGATGTCTTGTGAGGTACATACCAAAAGGGGCATTGTACTCTATAATGGGTCTAATGAGTGATGAGTAGAGGGGACAATGACCTCTTTTTTTTCTGGATGAGAAACCTTTTGTGATGAGGTGTGCCATGTAGAACGATTTTCTGACCACTTTGGCGATGTGATTATCAAAGGAGAGACTACAGTCCACCTGTGTCCCAAGGTCTCATCACACTTTTGGTGTTAAGTAGACTATCGCCTATGTGGTAGTTCATGGGTACAGAATTTTTACCAAAGGGGATGACAATGTACTCTTTGGCATTGAGCTGGAGACCATGTCTTTGACACCAGGCATCTGTCTCAGTGAGGCCCTTTTGTAGGACGTCCACATCGTTAGGAGTTTCAATTATGGCTCCTAGTTTGCAGTCATCTCCGAATTTAGTTAGCCAAAGACCTTTTGTGTTAGCCTGTACTTCAAAGAAGTAGGTACCAAATGGGAGAGGACCCAGGACTGAACCCTGTGGTATTCCACTTGTCACTGGTCTGAAGTCTGATTTGGAGTCTGCTACTTTCACAGTGTGGGTTCTTTCCGTAAGCCAGTTGGCAACCCATCTTGTGACATAGGGATTTATACCTAGTTTAGTGAGTTTATCTATAATTCCAGAGTGGGGGATGGTGTTGAACGCCTTGGCGAGATCTAAATCGGCTGTGTGAACCACCTTACCCTCATCTATGGCTTTGGTGACTACTTCAAAGAAGTCTATCAGGTTTAGGAGACATGATCTGCCTTTTACAAACCCAAACTGTGTGTGATTCAGGGTTTGGAGATCTCCAATGTCTTTGTTTATGAGTTCCATGATGATACGTTCCATGGCCTTGCAGATGAGGGTCGTCAGGCTAATGAGGCGGTAGTTCCCGGGGTCTGTTGTGGCCCCCCCTTTGTGGAGTGGGATAACTGTCGCGGTGCGCCATTCAATGGGCACAAAGCCTGAGGTGAGGCTATGATTGAACATGGTACTTTGGTGGGGTGTCAGTTCATTCTGTAGTTCATGTAGAATGCAGACTGGGATGTTGCCAGGTCCCATGGATGCTGTGTTCTTGGCTTTGGAGAGTGAAGTTTTTACATGTGCAGCTGTGATTACAGGAACTTTGCATTCTTCCAGTATAAAGATGGGCCCTTTAGGGGGTGAGAGGGGGGTAAAGTTAGCACTGAACCTATCTGCCAGGATGCTGGCAATATCAGTCGGTTCTGTATATTTAGTGTCATTGTGCTGTAACTCAGAGCAGATCTGAGTGTTGCCATTGAGATTTTTGACATAGCTATAGAATGCTTTGTGGTTGTCTTTAGAATCAGTGGTGATTTTGATTTCATAACTAGCTTTGGAGGATTTTATGAGGGATCTCAGCTTCTTACTGAGGCTGACCAGGGAGTTCCTCCAATCATGGGATTTTACTCTTTTTTTGCAACAGTTTCTTTCTTCTGTTGTAGAGTTTGTTTATGGCAGAAGACCACCAGGTTGGCTTCCTTTTTTGGAGGATAGCATCTTGGTTCTGTTATGGATAGCACGATCCATGCACTTGTGAAAGTGCTTATAAAGTGTATTTGTGTAGGATTCAGCAGTTGTACCTCATTGTCCATCTGCATGGGTGTCATGAACTTTGCCACTTCTGTCTTAAGAAGCGTGAAGTTGGCTTTGGAGAAATTTTTTACGGTTGTTTTCCTAATGGGGAGTGGGAGCGGGATGTCGATGTCTAGGGTGATTAGCTTGTGGTCGAATCTGACCAACGAGGCGCTGACCTCTGATGTGGAACACCGGTCACCCATGTTGGTGATGACCAGGTCTAGGATATTGCTGCCTCTGGTGGGGGTGTGGATAAGTTGATCCAAAGCGTTGGAATTGATGATTTCCAGAAAACGTTGAGCAAAAGAGTTGGTTATTATTGATAAACTCACCAACCTGGGCATAAACCCTTACGTCACAAGATGGATCACAAACTGGCTCTCAGACAGATCCCACAAAGTAAGAGTAGCGGGATCTATGTCCGAATCCAGACCAGTAATGAGTGGTGTGCCTCAGGGCTCTGTCCTGGGGCCCCTCCTGTTTGGCATATACTTCTCAGAAGTACAGGCAAGCATTGAAGGGCTGTGGCTGACCAAGTTTGCGGACGACTGCAAGCTGGGTGCTATAATAGAGTCTCAGTCTCATTAAGGCCCTTCTGGAGGATATCCATGTCAGCCTCAGATCCAATACTTCAGAAGCTCAACCGCTTTATCAGTCAACGATGGCCATCAATCTTGTTTACCAGTAGAAGTGCAACCATATTTTCCTTACAGAGATAAGATTTTGTTTGATAATGGAATCATCATGAAAGGCCCAAAAGTGATTGTTCCAAAGTCCATGCAACAAGAGTATATTACCATCTTGCATGGTGGCCACCCAGGAACTGATTCTACCAAAAGGGTGAGAGGACTAGTATTTTGGCCTTCTATTTCACAGGATATTGAGAGAGTACTTTCATCTTGTTCTGTATGTAATAGTACTAAACCACATCAACAGAAAGAACCACTTCAGCTAAACCAGATTCCTGAACTATCTTTGTTGACAGTAGCTACAGATATTTTCGAATTGAATGGTCAGCATAACTTGGTGTTAGTAGACTCTTATTCTAATTGGTTCAAGATTGACCTATTTCCTAATCTAGCATCCAATATTGTCATTACTCATTTTGCAGTCCATGATAGTCCGCAAAAAGTTATTTCTGACAATGGTACACAGTCTACAAATCAGCAGTTCAAAAGATTTGCTGAAGAGTGAGACTTTATTCATGTCACAGGTAGCCTTGAGTGACCACAGTCAAATGGTTTGGCAGAACATGCAGTTCAAGGTGTGAAACAATTACTAGAGAAGTCGAAATGAGACAATAGTGATGTTTTCTTGAATCTCAGAAATGATCCTCATGATAAACATCTTGGTTCACCTGCACAGAGACTTATGTCGAGACAAACCAAAATTAGAAGTTATGTACCTACCATAACGTTCCATGTTAGTTGTCTTCTCT
This sequence comes from Protopterus annectens, assembly GCF_019279795.1. Classification (NCBI taxonomy): domain Eukaryota; kingdom Metazoa; phylum Chordata; order Ceratodontiformes; family Protopteridae; genus Protopterus; species Protopterus annectens. The sequence continues at coordinate 1,227,020,089 of NC_056743.1, read as the reverse complement.
CGCCTTCTTTCTTGCTGGATGGGTTCGGAGCCGATCCTCGGCTCCGACTCGGCACTTGCTTTAGCTCGAGAACTCCTTTTACCAGCTCGAGGCAACCCTATATCCCATGATGCAAGGCGGAACTACCTCAGATCTCATTTGGCAGCTAACTGACCCTGCTAAAGACTATCCTAACATAATTAGGAACCATGGTTCCTAAAAGAAGTCCTCATAACAATGCTCCAGAGGAAGCAATCTAATAGGAACTCTCCAAGATCTGTCCAGGCCAGGGGGAAGGAGGGAGGGACGCAAGAAAGAAGGCGAGAGAAGACAACTAACATGGAACGTTATGGTAGGTACATAACTTCTAAATGTTAAGTTGTCAATCTCGCCTTCATTCTTGCTGGATGGGACCGTCCCTAGCACCTGTATCCCGGTGGCTCAATGGAACAGACTCTTGAGAACTGTGGAACCAAAACTGGCCCTATCTCTGGAGGCCAAATCCAACTTGTAATGAGACACAAAGGTATGAGGCGTGGCCCAAGTAGCTGCTGCACAAATAGTGTCAATGGGAAGTCTATCCTGAAAGGCTACAGAAGTGGATAGACTCCTGGTCGAATGTGCTTTTGGCTTAGAAGATAGTTGTTTGCCCCTTAGAGAGTACACATAGGAAATGGTGGAAGTCAACCATCTAGATAAGGTCACTTTAGAAACTGGAAGACCTAACCTGTTTTCTGCATAGGAGATAAACAATTGGTCTGATTTTCTAATTTGTTTAGTCCTATGCAAGTAGTACCTGAGCTGACGATGAACATCCAAAAAATGCAGCTTCTGTTCAGCTCTGTCAGAATAGTTAGGAAAGAAAACTGGTAGATCAATAGATTGGTTAATATTGGTTTGAGATACAACCTTGGGAAAAAAGGAAGGGTTAGTTCTGAGCGAAACCCTATCCTTATGAAAAACCAGATAAGGTGAACGAATACAGAGGGCCTGAATCTCAGAAACTCTTCTTGCAGAAGTAACAGCCAGTAAAAATATAGTTTTCCACGTCAATAACTTTAAAGAACACGTAGCAGACGGTTCGAAGGAGGTAGAATTAGGATGCCAACATTAAGTTTAGATCCCATTGCGGAGGAGGATGTTTCACAGGCGGTTTTAGGAGAAAAACTCCTCTTAAAAAGGCTTTGCATAACCTATGAGACATGATGTTATTGTCATGCAAGCCAACATGATACTTGGAAATAGCAGCCAGTTGTACTTTGACTGTAGATGACGAAGATCCCGAATGAAAAACCTCCGCCAGGAAATCCAAAACTGAATGTACAGGAGCGGTAAAAGGATCAATATTTCTGGCGTTTGCCCAAATCGAAAACGCCGCCACTTGCTAGCATAAACAGTTCTAGTGGACGACTTTAAAGAAGACACTAAAATGTCTCTGACTGAGTCAGAAATCATTGGTAGCCTGGCTAGGGAAGGAAGTGGAGCAACCAAGCAGTGAGGTTGAGAGAATGAATGGCCCGGTGCTGCTGACCTGACTGGTGGATCAAAAGATCCGGAACTGGGTCCAGATGCCAGGGCTGCACCAGAAGATGATGATGTAGAGACGGAAACCAAATTTGTCGAGGCCAATATGGAGCAATGAGGATCAATTTGGCTCTCAAAACGGTGGCTTTCTGAATGACTTGTGGAATCACTGGAAAGGGAGGAAAAGCATAAAGAAGTCCCCGAGGCCAATCCTGGGTTAGAGAGTCTCTCAAGGGTTGGCCTGGAAGAGGAAATAGTGTGTAGTAATCTGGGCACTTGCTGTTTTGAGGGGTAGCGAAAAGATCGCAACAAGGGGTGCCCCACTTCAGAAAAATCTGATCCACTACAGATTGATTGAGAGACCACTCGTGAGGCATCAGAATAGATCTGCTTAGCCTGTCCGCCAATAGGTTGGACCTGCCGGGGATGTGCGTTGCTATCAGAAACCGCTGAGAAGAGATCGGCCATTGCCAAAGTCTGAGAGCTTCTCGACATAAGGGATAGGACCTGGTTCCGCCCTGTTTGTTGATGTACCAGACCACGGACATGTTGTCCGTCTGTACTGCAATAGTCCCTGTGGGAAGAAAGTCGTCGAGGGCTTGCAACGTTAAAAGCACTGCTCTCATCTCCAGGACATTTATGTGCAGGTGGTATTCTATGGGTTGCCACGTCCCGTGGACCATCCTGCCCTGATAATGCCCCCCCCACCCGATCAGAGAGCCATCCGTGGTGACTGTGGCAACTGGAGGAGGGGGAACAAAGGGTCGGCCCTGATGAAGAAGAGGGGAAGATATCCACCATCGTAGATGAGCCCTGCACGACTGTGTTACCAAGATTTCGTGTCTCATGGGCAGATCGTGGTACGACCACTGCGAGAATAACATCGACTGCAGGAGACGCATGTGGAAGCGAGCCAGTGGAAGAAGAACAATGGCCGCAGCCATTAGGCCTAGAACTTTCAAGACAAACCTGGCTTTGATCTTGTTGCTTTGTAACAGAAGCTGAACAAATTTCTGGATGTCCAGAATCCTTTGATCTGTTAGCCTGGCTAACATTTTGACGGTATTTAACTCTGCGCCTATAAAGGTGATAGATTGGCAAGGCAGCAGAGAGGATTTTTCGAAATTTACCGAAATTCCTAGTCTCTTGCAAAGCTGTAGGGTGTAGTCTCTGGACCGAAGAAGCTGATGCTTGGAGGTGGCGGAGAGGAGCCAGTCGTCCAAATAAGGAAACACCTGGAATCCTCGACGTCTCAGGTGAGCTGTGACCACTGCCATGCATTTGGTGAACACTCTGGGGGCTGAAGTGAGGCCAAAGGGCAGTGCTCTGAATTGGTAGTGACTGGCTCCCAGCCGAAAGCGGAGAAACCTTCTGGAGCGTTTGTGAATCTTTATGTGATAGTACGCATCTTGAAGGTCTATAGAGCACATCCAGTTGTCCTTGCCCAGAAAGGGCAGAATGGATTGCAGCGTGACCATCCGAATCTTGCCTTTTGACAGACTTGTTTAGTCTGCTTAGGTCTAGTATTGGTCTCCAATCTCCCGTCCTTTGGGGACCAAAAGAATCTTGAGTAGAAGCCGGATCCTACTTGGTCTGCCGGCACTGTTTGGATGGCTCTTTTTCCCAGGAGTTTTGAAACTTCCTGTCTTGCCAAATCCCTTTGACCAGGTGAGATGTCTGGAAGGGATTGTAGAGGTACGGAAACCTTCAAGGGGATTTTGTAACCCTCGGATATGATCGACTGTACCCATTTCTCTTGTGATAGGGATTGCCAGGCTACTGGGTACAGCGAAATTCTTCCCCGACTGCCTCCAAGGGTGGACAGTCGGGCAACACCTCAGGGATGCTGAAAGGGCTTCTCAGGAAGAGACTCCCTGTTGCCCTGGTTCTGAGGACCCCCTGCCTCTAGGGCGGCGTCTATTATTGTTACCCCTCTGCCTCTGGGGTAAACTGACCACGTGTGTCCGTGTAGCTCCTTGGGCTTTACGGAACCACATCTTCCCCCCCTTCTGACCCTTGGGATATGGTCTAGAAGGAGTGGAAAACTGGACTCCAACGGCAGAAAGAGTTTTACTGTCCTGCTCACATCTGGTCAAAGTATCCTTCACCTGAGGTCCGAACAAAGCCGAACCGTCAAAGGGGGTGTTGGTGAAGGACGCCTTAAAGGGGTCCGCAAAAATTACACAGCCGCATCCAGGCTTGGCGTCTAAGAGCAACACCTGTGCCTGCGGCCCTGCTCGCTCCATCGGCCGCATAAGATATGAGCCGCATGGAGGAGTTAGATATGGAATTCAGGATAGCAAGCTGTGAGGCAATCTTTTCCTGAGCCCCAGCAGCAGAAGGATCCTGGACTACTTCTCCCAGTTCCTTGAGAATATCTCGTTGAAGCCTGGTGAAGTGACAAAGGTAATTCAGCGAACGCATAGCAAAGGTCGCTGAAGAAAACATCCGCTTTCCATACCTGTCCATGGTCCTAGAATCCTTATTAGGAGGATGGACAGGTACTGAAGGATCCGCCAGTTCCTTCTTAGTGGCCGCCGCCACCACCATAGCATCCACAGAGACACCTTTGGACAGGAACTGTTTATCCGAAGGGGCCGTGATGAACTTGGATGGTCTCCTGGGGACAGGTTCCACAGAATCTGGAGCCGCCACGCCTTCCGAGCCACTACCTGCATGAGTGGGTCGAAGGCGGAGACACCCAGGAGGTGGAGGGTCGGGATCCAAAGCCTCCAGGTATACCGACTCATCCTCGGAGGGGTCAATGGAGGGCCAATTCCCTCTCTGTTTGAGGAGCTCAAGGATGTCTGAAAATGAGACATCCTCAGAGGGGGACCGTGGGAACCCTCCGACTCATCTAAGTCGGTATCAGATGTAGTAGACTCAGGGAGTCTGTGTGTTTCCTCTTACACGTCCTCTTCCGAGGGGTTCCCCTGCAGGGTCAGGAGAAACCTCGGAAGAGGAGGAAATTCCCAGTGGGGAAACCTGGGGCGATGGATCCCTGGGCCTGAGAGCAAGAGGCTGGCAAGAGGCATCTGCAGGCACTGATGAGGGAGGAGCTAGAGGGATAGACCGCTGACCAGGCTCAGAGGCCAGGACACTCCTCATCACCTCAAAGGCTCCTCTCCCCGGGAGACCTGAACACACCCGCCCAAGAAACAGGAATGGTCGGCTCCAAGGAGAGAGAAGGCTCGAGGCCGATGTCGGCGCCGAGCTTACCAAAGCCGAAGCCCCGAGAGGGAGAGCGGGTCGGACAAGGGTCCGATGCCACTAGCCCCTCGGAGCCGACAGTGGAAACCCGACGACCGGATCCCTCCAAGGAAGGTCTCAAGGAGGAGATCGGAGCCGAAGACGACGGAGCCGAAGGATGTATCGGCTCCGCATCGAAACAGTCGCTGTCCCAAGAAGCTCCGGCCCGAACTCTGGTGTGGAGTCGGAGGAGGAATCTCAAGAATCGGGCTATAGCCAAGTCTGTTGAGACGGGCTATGGAGCATTTGGGCCAGTGCCTGAGACTTCAACAGCCTGCTTACCACCCTCTCCAAATCGTGGTCAGACAGCCTGGAAGATCTCGAAGATCGGCTCCGATGGCTCCGCTCCGACAAAAGAGGAGACCCCGGAGCAGAGTGAATACTTAGTATCGAAGGGGACTGGGATCTCTTACGGGTCGAAGCCATCGGAGCCGAAGTCCCTTGAACCCCAGATGGAGCCGAGGATATCTCGGCCCGATGTTGAAAGTGTCGGCTCCAGCCGGAGCCGACAAGGCCACAGTAGTCAGGGTATCGGAGCCGGTCGGCACCGAACCCACTACTCTAACAGAAGAAGTATCGACTCCAGCCGGAGCCGATATCGGCTCCAATGGAGCCAGAGCCACCGGAGGAGGCTTGGACACTGTAGCCTGAACCTTCGGTGGCTTAGGAGGTTTTCCTGCCCCTGACTTAGGAGGAGAACCTTCAGGTTTAAGTAAACCTCGGAGGATTAATTTGTTCCTCCTTTCCTGCAGGACTCTCTGGCCAAAAGCATGACACAACGCACAGGAGTCCTGCAGGTGCAAAGGCCCCAGGCAATACACACAAGAAGTGTGACCGTCTGTCAGGGACATTTTCTGACAGCACTGGTCACACTTCTTGAAGCCTGAGACCTTGCCTTCTCTAGACATCCTAAAAGGATAGACACAAACAGTCCCCACAAACACACAACTTAATCCCTACACAGACACACAGGAAGGGAATAACTTGGGGAACTAGGCCTGACTAAAACTTTAAACTGAAAACTATTATAAAAGTTTAAAAGGAAGGGAATAGGGTGGGCTGTAACTAAGTACAGGCTAATCTAACACTAAAGGGAAAAAATAAACCCCTAACTGAACTTTTTCTTCTTTAACAAGAAAAAACTTACCTCAGCTGGCAAAGGAGACCTCTTTCGCTAAGCGGCAAACGAGATCTGAGGTAGTTCCGCCTTGCATCATGGGATATAGGGTTGCCTCGAGCTGGTAAAAGGAGTTCTCGAGCTAAAGCAAGTGCCGAGTCGGAGCCGAGGATCGGCTCCGAACCCATCCAGCAAGAATGAAGGCGAGATTGACAACTTAACATCCACACTACCAATTAGTAGTTCATTATTGGTTCCATGTGTCAAAAACAACAGATCAGTTAAAGCCAATTTGTTAAGGAAGCACTTAGCCCAGAAGTCAAATTATGATAAGACCAGCAAACCGCTCAATCCATTACAAGAAGGGGAAATAGTGAGGATGCAAATGACAAAAAGGTTTTGATCGGATTGGAGAGTCGTGAAAAGTGTATGTCCAAAGCCAAGATCACACATTGTGGAATTAATTGCAAGAAGCAGAATTTAGGCAGAACTAGAAACATTTGATCCCGGTGTCTCAGCCTGTATTGCAGTATCATACCTGCAAGAAAGACTCTATCTCAGAGTGAGTTATTCAAGGTTCCAGTAAATATCCCTGTTCCTGAGTAGAATCCCAAAAATCCTGAAGCAAGTTGTTCACTAATGACTGTCCTGCTGCTAAACCCAATTCTGATTGCTATATCACTAGATCAGGATACATTTCCAGACCATGTTCCAGACACACACAACTTGGACATAAAGACATGAATGTTGCATTTATTTCTTATTGTCTATACCATTGCATGTTTCTTTTACAAATGTCATTGTATTGTGGGCAATTCATTAAAGAGGAAGGATGCAGATCAATATGCATGTATACCTTTAAGAAGCTTTCTAAGGACTTGCACAAGTGCATAAATACTGAGCACGTGCAAGCCTGACTTCCATTTTGTAGTAAGCTGTTTAGATGTGAGCGTGTATGTCTGTGTAGTCTGTCAGTTAATCGGTTTGTTTATATTTTGTACTGCTGCTATCCATCCTGATGTGTTTCTATGTAATAAAGCATGTAAACGAACTACCCCACTTGCTCATCTTTAATGGGAAACAAGACGAGCAACACAAGAGAAAGGCATGGGGATTACTGAGCCTGAGGCAGAAAAATTCAAACTCAAACAAGCCCAAGAGAAAGCCATGGGGATTACCGAGCCTGAGGCAGATGACTCAATTCCAAAGATACACTTGCGAGAGCACAATGGGGTTTACTGAGCCTGAGGGAGACAGATTCAAACCGAAAGAAATACACAAAAGAGAGGCATAAGGATTACTAAGTCTGAGGCAGACAAACTCAAACCCAAAGAAACACACAAGAGAGCTATGGGGATTAGTGAGCCAGAGGCAGACAGACGCAAATACAAAAACACATAAGCGAGAGCCATGGGGATTACTGAGCCTGAGGCAGACAGACTCACACCCAAAGAAATACACAAGAGAGTGCCATAGGGATTATTGAGCCCGAGTCAGCCAGACTCAAACCCATGCACAAGAGAGCAATGGGGATTACTGAGTCTGACACAGGCAGACTCAAACCCAGAGAGAAACAGGTGAAGTCAAGACCACCAGAGTGTCATTCATCTTCAATGTGCAGTTAGCTCCTCATCTTTTCTGACTGCTGCCACTGTTAGTGCCATTAGCAATCTGTTCTTCCTGTGCTTCTGTCCTAGCCTCACAACAGGTCCTAATGCTCCCAACTGTTCTAGCCTCACGACGAGTCCTGCCACTCCAAACTGTCCTGGCCTCATGATCAGTCCTGCCGCTCCTGACTTCCTTTGCCTAAAATTCTGCTAGTTTCATCCTCCTTGTACTGCTTGGTCCTACCTGCTGGAGTAAGCAAAAAATCAATGAATACACAAATACTATACAAGCCATGCTAAGGTGCTACCTGAAATTTACTGCCGTACAGCATTATAAAAGATTACTGGAAAGGAAATATGAGCATATACCTAGAGTTTTACAGGGATCTTACAAATTTTATTCTGTACAAAGTCTTCAATGAGGCTGCCCCATGTGATAAACCTTGTCCCACTTCATGCTCAGTTGAGAGCACAGCTAAACTTGAAAGTCTCGCCTGATTCATTGATGAATGTTGGTATGTCTTTATGAGTTTCATTTTAGAAAAGCTGCATTCTGCAGTAGACACTGCAACAGGTGCAGTCAAATAAATGCAGAGTGAAACATAAGTATTTATATAGATGTCTTGCAAGTGGTTGCAAATGAGGAAATTTAATAGTCAGTGGTGATGACTCATTATCAATCATTCAAGAAAGGCTTTTCAGCTTGTATCCAAGGTCAGAATCATCAGTGTCACAGTGGCCACTTATCCTGTCAGTCAGTTGTTCTTTCAGAGCCTTGCAGTGTTGGAGCAATGTGCTTTCTGCAACTTGACTTAAGGCTTTAATATTTGATAAAAATCCAAAGGCCTTATCAAACTCTGAAAGCTGCTCAAACCAGTCGGTAAATTATTGGATTGTTGTGTCCAGCTGCAGAACTCTACACGTAGTTTTACCATTGGATCCTGTAGAGCCTCATCTTCTCCTTCATAGTCAAAGAAGCTCTTTACTTTCCTCTGCCTCTTTTCTTGAAATGTGGTGCCAACATCCAGTTTTTCTGCTATCTTGGAGGCCTCACCCTTGGCATGTTGAAATCCTGTCTCTCTGTAATTCTTCAGCAAGTCCATAGTTGATGCCAGCACTTTGACACCTGTAGAAATATCAACTGATGGACTCTGCAGAACTTTGCTTGCATGATTTACCCCTGTCAGCACATCATACCAAACCACTAAACATACAATGAATTCATATGACACAAGTTCCGAGCACAGTCCGCTTGCTTGTTGATATGTTGTCGCATCACTTGTATCTAAAGCTTCACCTATCTCCTGTAATACTTCCACAACTCCCTTCAACTAAAATTTTAAGGCATTGACAGAGTCTATCCCGGATTCCCAGTGAGTCTCTGACAGTGGCTTCACAGTGCTGTTTATGTGCCATTTCAATATCTGAAATTGGCTCATTGATGCTGAACAGAGTATGTAAATATTCCGCAGACATCCAAAGAACGACACTGCCTGTAGTGATGAATGTGTTCCATCACTAACTAGAAGATTTACATTATGGCAGGCACATGGCACATAAAAAGCTCTTGAATTCATCTGTTTTATCCAGGTGTGCACTCCAGCTTGTTTCCCCTTCATGTTGCTGCCATTGTCATATCCGTGTCCTCAACAGTTGTTAATGTCCATTTGATGATTTTACAGAGTCTGAAGAAGTGCTTCTGTAAGTCCTGCCCCAGTTATATCATTCACAGGCACAAATCCCAGAAAGAGTTCCCCAGCTGTGGCTTCAGTCCTTGAAATATCCACATACCTAACTACTACAGTCATTTGCTCTTGATTGCTGATGTCTGGCATGCAGTCAAGAATCATGGAAAAGTACCTAGCATCCTTCACCTTCCCTATAATTGTCCTTAAAATAGCATTTGCAATCGGCTAGAAAATTTTATTCTGTTATGTCCTTCCCAAGATAGAGATCCAGTACGTCTTTATTCCTAATAAGACGCAAATGTTCAGCCGTGACAGAGTCAAACTGCAACAAAAGTTGCACTTGGCCTAAGAAATTTCCATTGCCATAGGTGTAAAAGGCATTACTCACACCACGGAATGCCATGTTCTGTTCTGCCAAGTATTGGACAATAGCTATAATACGTTCTAACACAAAATGCCAGTGAGTTATCTCTTTTTCAACCACTGCTTGTTTCTTATCATCCATTGTCTGCCTACTTTTTATTGTATTGTCCAGTTCCTTCCACTTCAGCATACATGCTGGATGCTCTGGTGCTCAGTCATGGCTGTGTAAAACTTTGGACATCTCTTTCTATGCTCTGTAACGACCTGATTTGAGAAGAAAATGAACAAAATCTTCGGCAAAGCACCACGGCCTATTGTTGGTACAACACATAAAATCTTCGGCAAAACATCACGACTGGACCGATAAAAATAACTTTAATAATACTTTAAAAACTTGGCAAAAGTGGAAAGTAAAAATAGCAGGAATAGAATAATAACGATGAGCGCTTTCTGCTAAAAATAGCCTTCTTCGGATCGCAATAAATATCCTGCATAGAAACCCTTTTAAGAAAGTAAACATCCAATCAGTGATAAACTTAGCCAATGTCATCCAATTATAGTCCATTTCCTGCTTTAGTGTCATTGGTTGCCAGATAGCTAATCAAAAGCTTAGGGCAGAGACATACCTTCTATATTGCCCAAAGAAGAGACTTCCAATCACAAGCTGTTCACAGAAGAAAGGACCAATGGCTAACTTAGGGCAGGTTTATAAGTTTTGTAATGATCAATAGTGTAACTTCCAATTGTAATATAGTAAAAGGCAAGCCTCCTGGAGATGGCCTATCATCAATCTTCCCAATGAATAGACTGCCAATTACAGACTTGGATGTTTCTATGCAGGATATTTATTACGATGCGAAGAAGGCTATTTTTAGCTGAAAGCGCTCATTATTATTATATTCCTGCTACTTTTACTTGCCACTTTTGCCAAGTTTTTAAAGTGTTATTAAAGTTATTTTTATCGTTTCAGTCGTGGTGTTTTGCCGAAGATTTTATTTGCTGTACCAACAATGGGCCGTGGTGCTTTGCCGAAGATTTTATTCACTGTTGTTTCTTCTGTTCTTTGGCAGCTTCAGCAGTGTCAGCAGAATTTTTGCTTGCTGACTTGAGAAGATGGTTAGAATGTCCAAATAATATACATGCAAAGCAAAACAGTGCATCTTTTGAGACTGAATATGTCAACCAAGTGCATTTTGCTCTCTCCACATTAGGCAGCCCATGGAAATAGTTCTCAGATGTAAATCTCTTCTGTTCATTGACTGGGAACTGTGGCAACACCACTTGCACAGGTCCATGCTGAATGGCAGCTACCATATACTCATCCCTTATCAAATCTGACCAAGTTCCTAGATCCTCAAAAGATATACCCGATGTTCTCTGCAAGTCATAGGCCACATCTGTTGTCATTACAGAAGTATGTGCTCCTTCTGTATCAAACTCTGGCGATCCAGGCAACACCTCTAAAGTTGAATCTGCATTTTCTGATATACTTTTGCCCATGGTAATGGCTGTAGATTCACAGGAGGTAGCCTGTGGTGCAGCCACAACAGAGTGGTCACTTTCTATTGTAAGGATGCTGGGCTCACAGGGGGTAGGCTGTAATGCAGAACCATTGTGTTGTCCTGAAGGCAGACTTCTTCCTGACTCTCCCCTCTCTGGTGACACACAGAAAATGTTTTTAATGGAACCCTGTCTCTTTGTATCCTCATTCCTCTATTGCTGAAGTTTTCTTTTTGCTGTTCCTGACAAATATGTATGCTTCATCTCTAACTGGGAATGGAAGTAAAGCAGAAGTACTACACATGCAGACATCGGGTCCTTTTGTCATACTGTTAGTAAACAGCACTATACTTCAGGTACATGTTATACCACTTTCTTGGACCTACCTGGACTGCATAATGACAAACTTTCGCATTCTGAACACATTCTAAGGCCAGTATTTTCCAGTTTACACAGAAACAACTCCCATGACAATAGTTGAATGTTACCCATCAGATTTACTTAAATGGACCCGCTGCAGTAAACCCTTAACTTTGAGGTGCCCATTGCACAATGTGAAATACAAACTCCAAGCTAGCCAGCCAGTGTAAACAATAAGTATCTTAACTTTAGGCACAAGCTACAAACATACAACTTTTTCCTTAATACATGACACTTGCCTCCTCTGCCTACAAAACACAATCACTCCCTATAAGTCACTATTGTGCATTACTTTCCAAGCATCCTCTTCCGTATTGCACTACTACTCCTACAAAAAGTCATAATAAAAGGATATAACCCTAAACATAGTCTATTACCAGGTAGTACTACATCTTGATATGAAAGACCATTACAAAATGCATTCCAGTTAAGCAAAAAAACTGAAGCAGCCACACCAAGTCAGTTAAGAGCTACACAATCCATGGTGCAATGCACACCCAACAAGTGATCAAGTTGATTCCATCTTACACTGTAAGCATAACTGAAGAGAAACGATAACCAGTACCAAAATAACTGCAGTGCAGGTATATAAACCAGAAAAATGGTTCTAAAAAGTCATGTTAGTATGACTGCAGGAACAAAAGAATGACTAACCTAATACTAAACACTGTTCATAAAGACAAGCTATACAGAAGGAAGTATTGTACTGCAGACCAAAAAACTGCTGGGTAACAGTAACCAGTAGACAAAAAGAACTGTAATGTAGGCAATAGGCAAAAATGAAGTGCATTACAAAATACATCTTGCATAATGACTTCCACTGACATCAGTTACTATTGCACCACAGGCACAAACACTGAAAAATGACTGACCACTAGGCAAAAAAATTAATGAGAAAGGCCCAAGTTACAGTTTTAAGTTAAATACCGAGCACTGGAGGTGAACCTCAGCTTTTTCTACAAACTTCTCTCCTTTCATTCCTCCCAAACGTGAAGAGGTCTCCTGCAAAACCTGTTCTAGTCCATAAGTACAAAAGACTTAAATTATTGCTATTACAAGCTCTCTGGAACTGTTAACTAAAGTCAGAAAGAACTCTCTGGAACTGTTAACTAAAGTCAGAAAGAACAAATGGCAAGGTAGAAAGTCACAAGTTAAGGGGAACACACCAAACTATGAGGCAAGAAAAAGGTTATGGAACAAAAAAAGGCATTTCCAAAAATTATTCCTACTTTAATCACAAACCAGCCAAAATTTAGGAATGCAGTGTCACAATGACAGCAATGCATGGCATTTATAATATTTTCATCCATCTACCCACTACCTCTCAATCTCTTGGCACACACTTTTGAACAAACCAAAATCATTGGTAGAACAAATTAATAAAACCATGGACTTGCTAGAAAATCCTCATTTCTGAGGGACGTAGAAGTGACAAGCAAACATCAGAGACAGACATTCCCACAGCCACACCTTAGCACAAGAACTGTGGACAAAAGCATAAAGCCAGGGAATGTACCATGCATTACGTGGAGGATATGAAACATGAAGTCCATTTTTGGTAGTAGCTTCAGCCCTCAGCACTGTGGTACGTAATTGTTTTGTGAGTGAGAATAGACCAAAAATATAGGGCAAACATTCTACAACTTTCTCACAGCAACCTACCCCCCGACCTCGGCATCACAATAATTCTAGTGGACAAAGCCAAAAATAATTGCAGAGGAAATGCGTAACAAGAACAGTTTAAAACATCTCTATAAAAAACTTAAAGATACTAGAATAGCAGGATTTGTATTAGCATGCATTAAAACTACATTCTGCAGAGTTCTCACAGCCCCCCCCCCCATGTCTCAACAAAATAACGCTAGATGAAGTAAACAAACTAAAAAAACGAGACAAAGGCATAACATTAGGTATTTAAAACAATGTACTTATGGACTAGAATAGAATTTGCAGGAACCTACATTTTTGATGAGGAACAGACTAAAATTACCAGGCAAACATTTAAACATTATGCAACATTATAGCATTTTAGCAGCCCTACCCCTCTCCTAACCTATCAACTTACTTAACAATTCTAGGCAAATAAAGGCATAAGGGAGTTTTAAACACTGTCATAACAAGTCTGGAGGAAGCAAAACTACCACAAGATAAGGGCATTACAGTAGGGATTTAAAATACTGGGCTTACAAACTAAGAACGATGCTAGAATAAGATTTTGCAGCAGCATGTGTTGTATGATCCCACATTTTTGTGGAAGAAAAAAAAAACATCTGGACATTGTGCACATTCTCGCAGGCTCCATCAACCTTCTAACCTCTCAGCATAATTCAAACAGCCAAAAATAACTGCAGAACAAGGTGTAACATCAGGGATGGTTTAAAACATTACTGTAAACTTAAGACAGCAAAACAGTGTTTGCATTAGTATGCATTAAGACATCAGTACATTCCACAGAATTCTCACAACCCTCTCCAGAAGTCTCAGCACAAAAATTCTGAAGTGAAAACAAAATAAAGACAAAGGTGTAACATTAACAATGTGCGACCTCGCATTAAAAAAAAATCCAGGCAAACATTTGAAGACTGCAACATTCTCACAGGCCTTAACCACACTCCCAACCTTTCAAGACAACAACTATGGACAAAAAATTAAAGTCATTGCATCAATGACAGTTATAAACATTGCCGGTATACACAATACTAGCGTAACAGGGTTTGCATTAGTATGCATTAAAACATCTATACCTTCTGCAACATTCTCACAGCCGCTAAACCCACTCCCAACATTAGGCATTTTAAACAATGTACTTATGAATTAAAAATGGTAAGCCACAGTGGTACAGCGGTAGTGTTGTTGCCTCACAGCAAGAGGTTCTCCTGTTCGATTCTCGGCTGGAGTGCCTTCTTTGTGGAGTTTGCATGTCCTCCCCGTGGTCGAGTGGCCTTCGAAAGACATGTGTAAATGGGCGTGCCTTTGCTGAAGGTTGGGCATCGGGCTGGCAACTCGGCACCATAAAAATCTACTGCCAATCATTAGCGGACTGTAGTTCTGCTGTGGCAACCCCTAACTGGGAAAAGACAAACAACAACTTATGAATTAAAAATGGTAGAACATATTTTGCAGTAGCATGCATTGCATAAACCCACATTATTTATGAGGAACAGACCTAAAATACTAGGCAAACATGTAATTGTGCATTAGCATGCATTAAGACATCAGTACATGCTCATAAGCCCCTAACCCCCAATGTCTCAGCACAATTCTGGATGAAGTGGTAAAATAAAAACAAAACAAAGGCGTAACATTAACAACGTGCTTATACATTGTGTGACTTGAGTTTAACAAAAAAAAAAATAGGCAAAAGCTTGAACACTGTGGAACATTCTCACAACCCCTAACCATGCTGCCAACTTCTCAACACAACTACGAACAAAGCAAAAAATCACAAAACAAAGTCGTAGATCAGGGATAGTTATGAGCATTACTGGTATACAGAACACTACCATAACAGGGTTTGCATTAGTGTACATGCAAGCATCTATACATTCTGTAACATTGTCACAGCCACTAACCCCCCTAACAACCTCTCAGCACAATTCTGGACAAAGGAAAAAGTTATAGAAGAAAGTTGTAGCATCAGGTACAGTTGTAAATATTGCTGGTATACAGAAATGCTGGCATAACAGGGTTTGTATCTGTACACATTAAAACAACATATGTACCTTCTATAGCATTCTCACAGCCACTACCCCCACACCAAACTTTCAGCATAATTATAGCAAAACAAAAATAAGGTAATGAAAATTCTTGTGCAAGACTGACTCCCCACCCCCCAATCCTCTTTGCACAAGAATTCTGCATAAAAAAGTAATGTAATCATCTCCGTAGATTATCTTAACCCCCCCCCCAACCCCAAGATTACATCTGGCCATTAATTACAGACAAGCCTCGCCACCTTTTCCCAATCTATTAGCAGAAAAATTCTGGACCAAAGTAAAATAATAGTGGTATAACCACAGCCCTCACCCCCTCCCCGCCCCAACCTCTTTCTCACAAGAATTCTGGACAAAAGTAAAACATTCGTAAAACTACAGCCCCTTACCCCCCATCCTCTTAACACAGGAATTCTGGACAAAAGTAAAATAGCCTATCAACAAATCACAAAGTACCAAATAAATCAAGACAAAGCGTTATTACAGCAATTTAAGGTGGAAACACCAAAAATATCCACAAACATTCTGGACAATTAATAACATCCTTCACCCCAGCAAAACCTCAACCCCCCTTCCTAATATACCCAAAAGCACAGCTACCATTGCAAAACACTAACAAATATTTCACCGAAAGCATTCTATCCCTAATGAAAAACAACAAATCACCTAACATCAACCGATATCCCACCCAGCAATAATAGCTTAACATTCTTCTTCCAGCCCATCTCCACAAAGACCATTTTAAACTCCTAAAAAACTCAAATCTACCAAAAATGCAGCTGATAATCTACCAACAGAATTTCTAAAAATAGCAACCGAAGCCATTTCTTACCCTGTCTTGATACTTAATAGATCCATTACTGAGCAATATATCCCAACCATCTGGAAAATATCACACATTATATCCTTGCACCAAGGTGGAAACTCGACAGAACTTACAAAGTATAGGCCCATACCTATTCTCTCCCTACTTTCTAAATTTCTAAAATGATGCATTAATTCTCAACTTCTACAGTATGTCACAAACAATAATTTACTTGCCAAATCCAAACTCAGCTTCAGGCCTCCTCATAGTACCACAAGTGCCCTCCTCAGTTGTACCAACACCATCAATCAATTTAGAAATGAAGGGAAAATAGAATCATCTGTCTTTCTAGATTTGTCAAAGGCCTTTGATACAGACTCTTACAACAAACTCCTAACTACTCTCACCAACCTTAATCTCAGCTCCTAGCCCTCAAATGGTTCCAAAGCTACCTAACAGGTCGCAAACACGCAGCAAAATGGCTCCAAGATCTATCCTCTCTACTCCCAGTCACATTGAGTCCCACAAGGCTCCATCCTTGGTCCACTTCAGTTTAGTGGATTTACTAACAGCCTCAATACAGCTACCTCCCTAACATCCACAATCCAATAAGGTGATGACTCTACACTTATTTGTGCCACATCTACCAAGCAACAGCTCAGGTCACAACCCAGGCTGAAATAAGCCAATCTTTACCACTTACCCCATACTCCTAAAAACTATTCACTCAGACATCACCTCATAAGACTGCCCACCTATCCTTGGTCTAGCAAACTCTGTAATATCCTTTTCTTCTCTCTGTCCTATCATCTATCTCCTCTCCTCTTCATCACCTCTATAGATCTCTCTGTCTTGTCCTCTCTCTCCAATTCATTACTTATACAGCAATAGATACTACCTATAAAAATAACGAGCCTACTCTAACTCTTGTCCCCAATAGCTAACTCATACGCGTTCCTCCTAACCAAATGACAATCAAAATTAAATGTATATTATAGCTCACATTCCCTTATATTGTCTCTTATAAAAACATAAACTATACTTATTTTACATATTTCTACCACTTGTATGCGAAGATAAATAATAAGCAACAGATAATTAGCTTTATCCTTGTATAAATAATTGCTATGTTATCTTCACAAATGTGCTGCCATGTGGAGATTTTCACCCAGGACCTCCACTGAAAATGGGCTCTATCCCAGTCGGACAATCCCAGTAAACAAATGTAAAATAAATAAATTAATAAAAAATAGTGCAACCACTGCCCCTCACTCCCCAATCCTCTTAGCACAAGAACTCTACACTAAAGTAAAATAAAACTAGTACAACCACAGCCTTTCACTACTCCAATTCTCTTAACACAAGACATCTGCACAAAAAAATAATGCAATCCTCTCCCTAGGTTACCTCCCCAACAAAAAATAAAGTTACAACTAAACCCAAAAACTTGCCTTTTATGCAGTTTACAGAAGGCTGCTTCTAATCCTCTGCTCCCTCTTCATGACTGTAGACTGATCTGCTTGTTTCCCCTCCCGACCAGTGAAGTCTTTTTTAAATTGTCCTTAAAAGGACAGTTGTTCAGAAGTTTTAGAAATTGCCCTTAGAAGGACAGTTGAAAATAGTGTTTTCCAATGACCATGACCGCTCCTGGAAGGCTTGAATCCACCTTCTATCTACCATTCTCTGTCCTCATGCTGGTAATCCAAAGCCCCACTTGATCTGCCACCAATATGCTAAAAAGAAAATTCCTCTGTTAAAAAAACAAAGAGAAGTAATCCTTACTATACACACGTACCTTTTTAAAGGCAGTTAACACAGGGAGTGCTTTGCAAGGACCAATCAGATCCTTGCTTCATCACTTCCTTGTTAAGAAAACGGCAACTTACTTCCCTGGCTGCTGCAGTCAATTAGATCCCTTGCTTCACTGAAGTGGACCTTACCGAGTGCAGCTTATAGACAAATCACACACAAATAAAAACCCGGAAAAAAGTTTGCAATTGCACGGTGGCATCACAGAACTGTGCGGGTGTCCACGAGGTGCTGAGGAACGAATGGAGTAAATGGAGCAACCCACAGCTACTGGATGGAGGGGGCCTCGTTCATGGGGAGATAATCGGGGGAGTCCCCACGGCTGTGGGTTCTGCAGGTGCCTAATGCCGGCTATATATATATATATATATATATATATATATATATATATACACACACATATACATATAATGCACAAAACTCTCCTCAAACCATCCTCTGTGGCCAGTGAGTTCTCAACTGAGGTGAAGTCTATAGGCATGCATCACTATAAACATAAGCATATCCACCAGCCTCCATGCCCCAACTATTTAAAAAAAATCAAATAGCCTTGTCTCAGTACAAGATTGACTCAGGCAATGCCTAAAATCATCACCTTGTGATTACTGCAATACCCTGGCTAACAAGTTAAAATAAATGCATTGAATGAATGAATCAACTTTAAAAAGCCTGCCACTTAAGCTTCTCATTCAATGCAAATCACATTCTTTCAGGATCAAGCTAAAACAGTGTAATTAGTGCCTCATCAAGTTAAATGCAGATATTTTCACCTTGTCTATCACCTATTATACAACAACCCCCCCCCTCCATTAATATTCTAAAATGTTCACGCTGATTAGTCAGCGTGCACGTTGTAAATCAGAGTTATACTAATGGAAAAAGGTCCGGTCTTTTTCCATTAGTATAACTCTTTTTTTAAAGCAATGGAGAACGCAAGATCTCCGTTGCTTTTTACACACTGTCTCGCTATGTTAAACAAGTTTAACATAGCGAGACAGCTTTAAAAAAAGTAACGGAGATCTTCCTATCTCCGTTGCTTTTTTTAAATGTGTCTCGCTATGTTAAATGGGTTTAACATAGCGAGACAGCTTTAAAAAAAGCAAATGACATTCTCCGTTGCTTTTTTTTAAAGCTGTCTCGCTATGTTAAACTCCTTTAACTTAGCGAGACACTTTGTAAAAAGCATCGGAGATCTTGCTTTCTAGGTTACTTTTTTCAAAACTGTCTCGCTATGTTAAATGACCAAACCACACCAACCGTGGGTAAATCCAGCATTACCCACACCCAGGCGTGGGTTATTGCTATATTGTTTCAGTTCTTGAGTCCCACATCAGTAACTCCTAATACATTGTCAAAGATGATACTAAGAAGTATAGAGTAATTCATAAGTGATTTAGACAAGCTTCCCTTACCACATACTAAGCTGACTAGAATACGTAACAGAAAAAAAGGTATAAACATTTCAGATTCTCTGCCTTTGAGCAATAGAAATAATTAAAGATTTTGAGAAACATGCACAGACATTTAACATACATACACTAGTCAAGGCATTATTCTTATACAGACACCACAAATATATCAGCTACAAGGTAGGTTAATAGTATGTTTACCCATATGCTATGCATCTGTGTTTCAGACAATCTTTGATGTCAATTTAGGATAAGCTTCATCCAATCCATGTCATTACATTTTGATTTCTTGAAGTGGGTTACGTGGTCATTCAAGTGACTATATTTCCCCCTCCAGACAGAGGCAGTTTCCACATCTATCCTCTTGAAATCAAAAGCAGTTTTTACCATAAAGTCAACAAATAATACTGTCATTAAAACTGTAACTCACAGTAAATTTCTAGGCGTTATAATAGTTGACAGTCTCAAATATGACCAGCAATTACTGCATACTGTTAAGTCTACACACCAAAAACTATGCTTCCATTCAGGGCCGGCCTTAGCTGATATGGCGCCCTAGGCGAAGTAGTGCTCTGGTGCCTCTTAAGCCCCACCCACACCATACTCATGAAATACCCCTATGAGCCACACCCACAGGTAGGTCACTCTCAAAAAAAAGTCACTCCAGTTATTCACTCTCCAAGAAAGCCAGTCCAGTCATTTCCTTTAATTATTTAAATGCATAGAAGAAAGGATACCTTGTAATGTAGTTTAAACTGCAAGTGAAAGTGGAAACTTCCTTTAATAAACCTGCTTTAATCTGTTTCTCCTTCACACATACTTTACTATAAAAGTTATGTCTTTAGAAAATAGAAGCCCATGTGCCTTGGTTCAAAGGGTTGCTTGTGTTAATCTACACAGTTTAATTTACTCTAGGGTAGGCAAGCAAGCCTTACAGCTCAGTGAACGTAAACTAGCAACCTCTCTCCTCCCTGTGTACAGAAGCTTAAGAGAGAATAGCACAAACACAGATAGCCATTTGCTAAACAATACAATTTCTCAATGAAAACAGGCTTAGCATGAACGGTAAAATTCTCTGCCACTGAAACTGCATGAAAATCCATAT
Organism: Protopterus annectens; assembly: GCF_019279795.1. Taxonomy (NCBI): domain Eukaryota; kingdom Metazoa; phylum Chordata; order Ceratodontiformes; family Protopteridae; genus Protopterus; species Protopterus annectens. Next base: position 1,226,999,801 of record NC_056743.1, on the reverse strand, counting down.
TTATAGAAAATGCATCTGGTCAGTGGAGGATTAAGTTTACATTTGGGCTGTTTTCAAAACAGACTCCTTGCACACATTTTTACGGCCATGCATACATGTATTTGTTCTTTGATTCAACTTCCTGATTGCATTAAATTATACTCCCTATGTAATGCAGCACCACTTGTTAGAATGTGTTCTAAATTTGTAGTTTTAAGCATTCTTTTAATAAGCAAAGAAACAAAATGTATAAACCAATAATGACAAAACTACCCATTTCAGAAAATGTCAACCATAAAAGGCCACTCAGACTTCTGTCATTACAATCCACCAATATCACTCAATACATAACAATCTCTGCAGAAGAGAAATCTGAACAATTCCACATTAAAGAAATCTGTAACTAATGAAGAGATTTCCACTGGCAAACAACTTTACATCTCAATGTTTCATCTACAAATTCAGTGCCTGTTGCCCTTGAAGAATTAATTGCCTATATTACATTAAAAACTTGGTAAACTGGTAATATTGCAATAGAAAATGACTAAAACTGTCAAGTTCATAGCTGCTAGGCATCTCATACAAAGGACAACATACTTAGGAGTGTAGAACCCTTATCCGCACTTTTAATGCGCCAAATAATCAGCAATCAAATGGGCACTGCAATATCAATACTCCGTCTACATGGTGTGGGAGCAGAATACATAGCCTTCTGCATCAAAGACAATTATGCTACTAACACTGCTTTCAAATTCTACAACACAGTGTATCATTTGATAAACAAAACAGTTTTACACTGAAAACGGACTTTCGTTTGAAGCTCACAATCTCATGAAAATGAACTAAAACTCATAATCCCTTGAAAATGCACTGAATCTCTTAATACCCTGAAAATGCACCGAAACTCAAACTCATTTCTGTCAGCAGTCTGGTAGTTGGTGTAGAGCAGTGGTTCCCAAGCCTTTATGGACTTAGACACACTTCTGAAAACAATCATTTTTCACAACCCACTACTCACGTCAGCATGTGTGCATGTGAAACACTCATGGTCCTCCTTAAAGGAGGGGGCGCTGCCACCAGTGAGTATTATTTTGGGATTTAAAGGGGCCATGTAAACTATTCTCATACTTTAAATTATCATAGTCAAATGGGGCCCTAGGCAGTGAAACAGATTGCGCCCCCCCCCCCGAGTAGCCCCTCTTGTAGCAGTCTCCTCCCCAGCCATACCAGTGTTCCATTACTTGACTATTTCTCCCCAGTTACCATGAACACTGTTCACACCTATCAGTGTATATACTGTTTACTTATTTACTTCTGCAATGATTACAGCTATTGAAATAAAATGCAGAAATTAGAAATTATGTACCTACCATAACGTTCCATGTTAGTTGTCTTCTTCTCGCCTTCTTTCTTGCTGGATGGGTTCGGAGTTCGGCCACTCTAAAAGCTCGAGAGCTAGTTCCACCGGCTCGAGGCTCCCCTATGTCCCACAATGCTAGGCGGTAACTCCTCAGATCTCGTTTGAAAGCTAAGCCCAGCAAGGAAATTCCATAAAAGAAACAAAAGAAAACTCCTCTAGGTCTGTCCAGGCTAGGGGGAAGGAGGGTGGGACGCAAGAAAGAAGGCGAGAAGAAGACAGCTAACATGGAACGTTATGGTAGGTACATAACTTCTCAATGTTAAGTTGTCTATCTCGCCTTCATTCTTGCTGAATGGGACCGCGTCCCTAGCACCTTATCCCGGGTGGCCTATCGGAACAGACTCTTGAGTACAGTGGAACCAAAGTTGGCTCAGTCTCTAGAGGCCAAGTCCAACTTATAATGAGAAATGAAGGTATGGGGAGAAGCCCAAGTAGCTGCAGAACAAATCGAATCAATAGGCAGCCTATCTTGGAAAGCTATAGAAGTGGCTAAAGCTCTAGTTGAATGAGCCCTGGGTTTGGATGGCAATTGTTGATGTCTGATCTCATACACAAGGGTAATCAACGAAGTAAGCCATCTAGAAAGAGATACTTTAGAAATTGGAAGGCCCATTCTACCTTCTGCATAAGAAACAAACAGTTGATCAGACTTCCTGAATTGTTTGGTCCTGTCTAAATAGTACCTAAGTTGGCGATGAACATCTAAACAGTGTAACTTTTGTTCTGACCTATTGGAATAATTAGGGAAGAACACAGGAAGTTCAATGGTTTGATTCAAATTTGCCAGTGAAGCTACCTTGGGCAAAAAGGACGGGCTAGTGCGTAAGAGCACACCATCCTTATGAAACACAAGATAAGGGGTCGACTACACAGAGCATGGAGTTCAGATACTCTTCTAGCTGAAGTGATGGCTACTAAAGAGAGTTTTCCAAGATAGTAACTTTATTGAACATGAAGCCGCAGGTTCAAAGGGAGAAGAATTAAGGACGCCAGAGACAAGTTGAGATCCCATTGAGGAGGAGGATCCCTGATTGGTGGTTTGAGGAGAAAAACTCCCTTTAAAAAGGCTTTGCAGAGTTTGTGAGACATAATGGAGGACTCTGAGACTCCAACATGAAAGTTCGATATTGCTGCCAACTGAACTTTGATGGTAGACGGGACGAACCTGAGTGGAAAAGTTCGGCTAGAAAATCTAGAACTGATTGAATGGAAGCAGTGAAAGGATCTATATTCTTTGACTGCGCCCAACAGGAAAAACGTTTCCACTTGCTATGATAAATCTTCCGAGTGGAAGATTTATGAGAGGCTATCAAAATATCTCTAACTGAGCGAGATATCAGAGGAAGCCTGGCTAGAGTTGGAAATGGAGGAACCACGCTGTGAGGTTCAGAGAAGGGAGGGAGTGGTGCAACTGACCCGACTGATGGGTCAAGAGGTCTGGAACTGGGTCCAGATGCCAAGGTTGCTCCAACAGATAACGGTGGAGAAACGGGAACCAAACCTGTCGAGGCCAGTAAGGGGCAATAAGGATCATGGAAGCTTTCTGAGCGATGGCTTTCTGTATTAGCTGAGATATCAGTGGGAAGTGAGGAAAAGCATACAGAAGTCCCCGGGGCCAATCGTGTACTAGAGCGTCTCTGCTGGGGTGGCCTGGTTGGGGAAAGAGGGTGAAGAAATCGTCGCACTTGCTGTTTTGGGGAGTAGCGAAAAGGTCGCAGCAAGGCTGGCCCCACTTTCGAAAAACTTTCTCCAACACTGAATTCTTCAGAGACCACTCGTGAGGCATGAGAATAGCTCTGCTCAATTTGTCTGCAATCACATTGGACTTCCCGGGAATGTGCATTGCTAACAGAAACCGCTGAGAAGAAATCGCCCATTGCCACAGTCTGAGTGCCTCTCGACATAGGGGGTAAGATCTGGTTCCGCCTTGTTTGTTGATGTACCACACTACAGACATATTGTCTGTCTGAATTGCTATAGTTCCCATGGGAAGAGAGTCTTGTAAGGCTTGCAATGCTAGAAGCACTGCTCTCATCTCTAGGACATTTATGTGCAAGTGGCACTTGAAAGGTTGCCACATGCCTTGGACTGTCCTGCCCTGGTAATGCCCCCCCCACCCGATCAGGGAGGCGTCCGTTGTCACTGTAGCAACCGGAGGGGAAGGGACGAAAGGTCTCCCTAGGTGGAGCTGAGGAGATGTGATCCACCAAGAGAGATGATTCTTGCACGATTGAGTTATCCGAATAGGATGGGACATTGGAAGCCGTTGGAAAGACCATTGTGTGAGGAGCATCCATTGTAAAATTCTCATATGGAAGTGAGCTAATGGTAGAAGAGGGATGGCCGCTGCCATAATCCCTAAGACCTTCAAGATCAATCTGGCTTTGACTTTGTTGCTCTGCAAGACAAGAGAGGCCTGTCTGTGTATGTCTGCTATTCTCTGCTCTGTGAGTCTGGCTGACATGTTGACTGTGTCTAGATTTGCGCCTATAAAGGTAATAACACAACAAGGCGACAAGACAGACTTTTCGTAATTTATTGAAATGCCTAGTGTCTGACATGTGTGAAAGGTGTAGTCTCTGGCAAGAAGCAAAAGATGCTTGGTGGGGGCTGTAAGGAGCCAGTCGTCTAAATAAGGAAACACCTGGAATCCTTGTCGTCTCAGATGAGAGGCGACCACTGCCATGCATTTGGTAAACACTCGGGGGGCTGTAGTGAGACCAAAGGGCAGGGCTCTGAATTGGAAATGACTGGTTCCCAGCCTGAAGCGGAGGAATCTCCTGGAGCGTCAACTCATTCTGATGTGATAGTACGCATCCTGGAGATCTATCGAGCACATCCAGTTGTCCCAACCCAAAAGGGGTAGAATGGACTGCAGCGTGACCATCCGGAACTTTGTTTTCTTGACAAACTTGTTCAAGTTGCTGATATCCAAAATGGGTCTCCAGTCCCCTGTTTTCCTTGGAACCAAAAAGAATTTGGAGTAGATTCCGGATCCTGTTTGGTCTGCTGGAACTGGTTGAATGGCTCTTTTTGCGAGCAGCTTTGAAATTTCTAATGCTGCTTGCTCCCTTTGACTGGGTGGAACGTCTGGAAGGGATTTTTTGGATTGCTTCGGAATTAAAAGGAATGGGATTCTGTAGCCTTCGGAAATGATAGACTGTACCCACTTGTCTTGAGTTAGGGATAGCCAGGCTTCTGGGTACAGCGATAATCTTCCCCCGACTGCCTCCGAAGGTGGACAGTCGGGCAACACCTCAGGGATGCTGAAAGGGCTTGTCGGAAAAGGATTCTCGACCGCCCTGATTCTGCGGGCCCCCTCTGCCTCTAGGACGCTGTCTACCATTATTGTTCCCCCCTCTGCTTCTAGAGAGGAATCGACTCTGTGCATCAGGCAAATCTCCCTGAGATTGTTTGCGGAACCACATCTTTCCCCCCTTCTGGCCTTTGGGGTAAGGCCTAGAAGGAGTAGAAAAATGGACTCCGACGGCAGAGAGAGTTTTACCATCAGTCTCGCACCTAGTCAGGGTTTCCTTCACTTGAGGACCAAAGAGGGATGATCCATCAAAGGGGGAATTAGTGAAGGACGCCTTGAAAGGGTCCGCAAAGTTACATAGCCGCATCCAGGCGTGCCGACGCAAGGCTACACCTGTACCTGCTGCTCTACTTGCTCCATCCGCCGCATATGAAAGGAGGCACATGGAGGAGTTAGTTAGAGAATTAAGGGTCGCCAGCTGAGAGTACATCCTATCCTGAAAACCCGCAGCTGTTGGGTCCTTTAACATTTCGCTCGCTTCCTTGAGAAAATCTCTCTGAAGACGAGTGAAATGACACAGGTAATTCAGTGAGCGCATAGTAAAGGTCGCTGAAGAGAACATCCGCTTCCCGTACCTGTCCATCGACCTAGACTCCTTGTTAGGAGGATGAAAAGGCACCGAAGGATCAGCTAGCTCCTTCTTGGTGGCCACAGCCACCACCATAGCATCAACAGAGACGCCTTTGGTTAAAAATTCCTTGTCCTTGGGGGCAGTGATAAATTTTGATGGTCTCCTGGGGGTGGGTTCCACTGAATCAGGAGCCGCCCAGGCCTTCTTTGCCACCACTTGCATAAGGGGGTCAAAGGGAGGGGACACCCAGGAGGTGGAAGGGCGCGAGCCAAACGCCTCAAGATACACCGATTCATCCTCTGAAGGGTTGAGGGCTGGCCAATTCCCCTCTGTTTTAAGATTTCGAGGATGTCTGCAAAGGAGACATCTTCAGAGGGGGAATGAGGGGAACCTTCAGAATCCTCTAAATCAGTGTCAGAGGTGACAGACTCAGGGGAGTCAATGTGCTTCCTCTTGCACTGCCTCTTCCTAGGGGGCTCTCCTACTGGGTCAGGAGAGGCCTCAGAAGAGGAGGAGATCCCCACTGGGGAAACTTGAGGAGCTGGCTCTCTATGGTCGGGGATGAGAGAGTGAGCAGAAATCACCGGAGGCACCATGGAGGGAGGGGCAGAAGGAGCCGACTGTGGAGTTGAACCTGGTTCTAACAAGCTCCTCATGACCTCGAAGGCACCCCTGTCAGGCAGAACCGGAGGTCTCCACTCCGAAAAGCTGAAGACCTCCCCCGGCACCGACAGTGATGGCTCTGAGGCCGATGTCGGAGCCGAACTCACCTGCGCCGAAGCACCGAGAGGGAGAGCAGGGTCGGACAAGGGTCCGATGCCACTCGCCCCCTCGGAGACGACGAGGGAAGTCCGGCGCCGAGATTCTTCCAAGGAAGACATCGGAGCAGACGACGGCACCGAAGACAAAGGTATCGGTTCCGACGCCACCACAGTCTCGGGTCCGAGCCGCCCCGGCTCCGAACTCAGAAGAGTCAGAGGAGGAACATTTTGAGCAATGGGAATAGTTCTAAACTGTTGAGTCGGACTTTGAAGCATCTGGGCCAGTGCCTCGGACTTAAGAAGTTGACTCACTACTCTCTGAAGGTCATGATCCGATAGTCTGGAAGACCAAGAGGAGTGAGATCTATGACTCCGTTCAGACAGCAAAGGTAATGCTGGAGCCGAATGAACGGAGCCGATAGATGGAGGAAGGGACCTTTTTCTGGATGTCGGTTCTGACAATTTGATCGGAGCCGACTCAGTTATGGCTCCAGCCGGAGCCGATGTTCGAACAGCCTTTGGACCCCCAGAAGATGGCTCAGAGACTGGAGCCGAAGGTCTGGAAGGCTTAGAGGGTTTCCCCGAGGATTGAGTCGAGGGACCCTCAGGCTTCAATAAACCCCTTAAAATGAGTTTATTTTTACGCTCCTGCAGGACTCTAGGGCTGAAGCCATGGCAAACAGCACATGAGTCCTGCAGGTGCAAAGGCCCCAGGCAGTATACACAAGAAGTGTGACCGTCTGTCAGAGACATCTTCTGACAGCACGAGTCACACTTCTTGAAGCCTGAGACCTTCGATTCTTTGGACATGTCCAAGAAAAAGTCAAAGTGTAACCACAAACACACACACACACCGATTACACTTGTAATATTTTTAAATTAAAATTAGTAATTAACTTAGAAATTAAATCCCTACAAAACACAGTCACTCAACTACTAAGGTAGGGAGGGACTGGGCCTAAAGCCCAAGGGAATAAAATTAGCAAATTTAGGAAAAAAAACTGGGGAAACTTGACTATAAAGGGGAGTAAACTACTTAAGTTTTAAAACTATGAGGAAAGCTAACTTAAAAGGGGGTCTATCTGAGATACAACTCAATATTTCAATTAACCTGACGAGCCGGTTGAAAAAGCACCTCGATCGCTGTAGCGGCAAACGAGATCTGAGGAGTTACCGCCTAGCATTGTGGGACATAGGGGAGCCTCGAGCCAGTGGAACTAGTTCTCGAGCTTTTAGAGTGGCCGAGTCTGAGCCGAGGATCGGCTCCGAACCCATCCAGCAAGAATGAAGGCGAGATAGACAACTTAACATCATTGATGGCCATTTGCTAAACAATACAGTCTCACAACAAAAAGATTTAGCATGAGGAGTAAACTTCTCTGCCACTGAAATTAGAAGTTATGTACTCACCATAACGTTCCATCTGAGTAGGTGTATTCATTTGTCTGCAACCTGTGGGTTATGGATCCGTTATCGGATCCGAACCGGCATGGTTTACCAGCTATGGATCCGAGCTCTCAGCTCCTCCCCTCACCCATAATGCCCTGCTCTCCCTACATGACCTCAGATCGAGTTTGCCAACAGCATGAACACCCTGAAAAGGGTAACACATCATATGCAGGAAACTGAAAAGGCCAGGGGGATAGGAGGGCGGGATGGTTGCAGACAAATGAATACACCTACTCAGATGGAACGTTATGGTGAGTACATAACTTCTAAATCTGAAGTAGGAGATTCATTTGTCTGCAACCTGTGGGACAGAGTCCCCAGCTACCTGAGTCTTGGGCGGCCATCATGGAAGGATATTCCGGAGCACCGCGGAGCCAAAGGATGCTCTACCCCTAGATGTAAGATCCAACTTGTAGTGGGAAATAAAGGTATGAGATGAAGCCCAAGTGGCTGCTGCACAAATATCATCTAGAGGAATCCTAGCCTTAAAGGCGGCCGAGGTAGAGACTGACCGGGTTGAATGGGCATGTACACCCTCCGGTGCGGGCCTTCCTGAAGCTTGATAAGCCAATAAGATACATTGTGAAATCCAGCGAGATAATGATACTTTAGAAATTGGCTTGCCCAAATTAAATTTAGCAAAGGAAATGAACAACTGGTCGGATTGCCTATGACCAGCCGTCCTATTTAGATAAAATCTAAGTTGCCTGTGAACATCTAAGGAATGAAGCTTGTATTCACCTTTGTTTTGATATTTAGGAAAGAAAACAGGGAGGTTAATGGATTGATTAATGTTTGCTTCAGAAGCTACCTTAGGAAGAAAGGACGGGTTGGTCCTGAGGTAAACGCGGTCCGGATGAAAGACCAAGTAAGGAGGTTTAGCTGATAATGCTTGCAGCTCTGAGACTCTCTTGGCCGAAGTAATGGCTACTAAAAAGGCGGTCTTGAAAGATAAGAATTTCAGATCTACCGTAGCAGCCGGTTCGAAGGGGGGGGCGGTCAAGGCCTGGAGGACTAAAGAAAGGTCCCAAGGAGGAACCGCTTGCTTTACAGGGGGCCTGAGAAGGAAAGTACCTTTTAGGAAAATCTTACACAATTTGGCAGACATCAGTGGACTGGAGTCATGACCAATATGATAATGAGAAATTGCCGCAAGTTGTACTTTGACCGTGGAACTGCTGGCACCATCATTAAAAAGAGTGGTTAAGAAGTCAAGCACTAAAGGGAGAGGAACTGTGAAGGGGTTTAGGCCTTGCCGCTCTGCCCACAAGGAGAACCGTTTCCACTTACTGCGGTAGACTTTCCTAGTGGATGGCTTATGAGCTGCCACCAGGATGGCCTTAACAGAGGACGAAATACCGGGAGTCCTGATGAGGAGTGGAACTGGAGCAGCCAAGCGGTCAGCTTCAGGTTGTCCAGATTCGGGGGAGATAAGTGGGATGGGTGAGATATCAGATCCGGAATGGGATCTAGAATCCAAGGAGGATTCACTGAGTGAGACCTTAGGAAAGGGAACCAGATCTGTCGAGGCCAAAATGGAGCAATGAGAATCATTCTGCACCCCAACCAAGAGGCGTTCTGAAGAACTTGGAGCATCAGAGGCAAGGGGGGATAAGCATAAAGAAGACCGGGTGGCCAAGCATGCACCAGAGCGTCTCTTGGGGCACCTCCGGGAGGAGGTATTAGAGCGAAAAAACTGTCGCACTTGGTGTTTGACGGAGACGCAAAAAGATCGCAACAAGGAGTTCCCCACTGTGCGAAGATGCGTTCCGCTACCTGAGTATTGAGAGACCACTCGTAAGGGGCGAGAATGGTGCGACTGAGTTTGTCCGCCAAGATGTTGGACCGACCCGGAATATGCGTTGCTATGAGAAAGCGGTTGGTGGAGATTGCCCATTCCCACACTCTCATGGCTTCTCGACAAAGAGGGTAAGACCTGGTTCCTCCCTGTTTGTTGATATACCAGACAACAGACATGTTGTCCAATTGAATCGCAATTGTTCCCAAGGGAAGAAAGGCCTGAAGTGCTAGCAATGCTAAGAGCACTGCTCTCATCTCTAGAACAATGATATGCAGTGAGGTCTCTGAATCGTTCCACGTGCCTTGGACCGTCCGGCCAGCAAAATGCCCCCCCCACCCGAGGCGGGAGGCGTCCGTGGTCACCGTGGCGAGAGGGGGAGAGGCACAAAAGGGGCGGCCTCCGTGGAGATCTGGAGAGTGTAGCCACCACAGAAGGGACCGCCTGCAAGCCTTGCTGATCGCAATGGGATGATGCATAGGAAGAGCAAGATACGACCACTGAACTAGGAGTGTCCATTGAAGGATGCGCATACTGAACCTGGCGAGAGGAAGAAGCGCTATCGCCGCCGCCATGGACCCTAGGGCCCTCAGGACCAACTCCGCCGGAACTGAGCTTGAGTGGAGAATGGCCCGCACCTGGAGCTGCAGGTTTTGAACTCTGTCCGCAGTGAGGAAGGCTCTCAATCTCCTCGTGTCTAACCTGGCACCTATAAAATCTATGAACTGCGTGGGTGCTAGGGTGGATTTCTTTGTGTTTATCGTGATGCCCAGACGGGGAGCAAGATGGAGAAAGGAGTCTCGCGCCAAGAGGAGTAGATGCCTTGTTGGGGCGGTGAGAAGCCAGTCGTCCAGGTAGGGAAAGACCTGCACCCCCTGAAGCCTCAGGTGGGCCGCTACCACTGCTAATACTTTGGTGAACACCCTGGGGGCTGTGGTGAGACCAAAGGGAAGGACCCGGAATTGGTAGTGACTGGCTCCCAGCCGGAAGCGGAGAAACCTCCTGGAGCACCTGTCCATTAGTATATGGTAGTACGCATGCTTGAGGTCTATGGAGCACATCCAGTGGTTTTCTCCCAGAAGGGGGAGAATAGACTGCAATGTAACCATTCGGAATTTCTCCTTGGGAACTGCCAGGTTCAAGAGAGAAAGGTCTAAAATTGGTCTTAGATCCAGCGTCTTTTTTGGCACTAAAAAGAACCTGGAGTAGAACCCTGATCCGATCTGGTCTGGGGGGACGGGCTGGATGGCTCTTTTCTTTAGCAGATGGCCAATTTCTGCCAAAGCGGCCTCCCACTGACCGGGTGGAACGTCGGGGAGGGACTTCAATTTTGCCAAGTGACGAAAAGGTATACGGTATCCTCTGGATATGATCTGGAGGACCCAGCGGTCTGATGTTATGGACTCCCATGCCGCTAGGTGCTCCGAAAAACGTCCCCCGACTGCCTCCAGAGTGGAGCAGCCGGGCAACCCTTCAGGGCTGCTGCGCGGGCCGTTCAGAGAAGGGTTCTCTGGACCCGAAGTTCCTGGGAGCCCCTCTGCCCCTAGGGCGGCGTCCTCCCTGTCCTCCTCTGCCACGGAAGGACTGGTTGTCCGGAGCAGGGTGGGATTGCTGCGACTTCCGGAACCACATCTTCTTCTGACCCTTTTGGATTCCGATGGCAGACAGCGTCTTCCCGTCCTGCTCGCTCTGGGCCAAAGTGTCACGAACAATCTTGCCAAAGAGGGCAGAACCATCGAAAGGGGCGTTCGCAAATGATGCCTTGAAGGGCTCCATGAAATCGCAATGACGAAGCCAGGCCTGACGTCTGGTAACTAGGCCTGCCCCTGCGGCTCTAGCGGCACCTTCCGTAGCATGGGACAGTAGCCGCATAGAGGTATTAGTGACGGACCTGAGAGTGGCCATACGGGTGGAGTGCAGCACTTTGTCCTCCTCCGACATGGACTCTGGGGGGGATGCAGCGTATTCTTTTATAAGATCGCGCTGCATCCTAATCACATGTGCCAGGTAGTTCAGCGCCCTCACTGAGAAGGTCGCTGAACTAAACATCCACTTCCCCAAGCGGTCCATCATCCGAGACTCCTTGCTCGGGGGATGGACTGAGGGACTCTCCTGAGCAAGTTCCCTCTTGGTGGCAGCCGCCAACATGGCATCTACCGGAGGCCCCTTACTCCAATGGGCACGGTCAGCCGGGGGACTGAGAATGCGGTCGGGCCTTTTTGGGATTGGCTCCACGGTGTCCGGTTCCTTCCACGCCCTGGTGGTAATGAGGTCCACCAGGGGGTCGGCAGGAGGGGACACCCAAGAGGTAGACGGGCCCGCTTCAAATGCCTCCAAGAACACGGACTCGTCCGAGGAAGACTTGGGGGCAGACCACCCCCCCCCCCCGATGCGGAGCATTTCCATGATGTCTCCAAATGAGACATCCTCAGGGGGTGATCTTGGGGAGCCTTCCCCTTCCTCCACGTCCGTGTCTTCTGTGAGAGACTCGGGGGAGTCAATGTGCCTCCTTTTGCATGTATGTTTGCGGGGAACATCCTCCGGGGGGGCTGTCAGAGGACTCCTCGCAAACAGCGACCTGTTCCAAGGGAACAGCTTGGGGCAAAGGAGCGGGCTGTCCCAAGGGCCGGATGGTGGAAGCCTGACCCAGTACAGATGGAGCGCGGGACGGAGCTGAAGCAATTGCCGGGGGTCCGGAGACCCTCAACAGGGCCCTCTCCACTACATCAAACGCCGAAGGGGAGCCGACCTCGACCAATGGATCCGACAATCGGCTCCCCCTCGGAAAGAGGAGTGGATCGGAGCCGGCGCCGAAGCGCTCGGATCCGAAGGGACAGTGCGCTCCGACACAGACGGCGCCGAAGGAGCACTGATCCCCCCGGATCCGAAGCTCGGATCCAGGCTCCGAGAGGTCTGATCCGAAGCACTCGAGGGCAGGGTCGGATCCGAAGTACCAAGTACTATCGGCGCCGACCCACTCCTGGCTCCGAAGCTGCTCGACTCCAACTGCTCCGAACCCGGGTAGCGGGTCGGAGAAGGAGCAATTGGTTTAAAGAAAGGGGTCGAGTTCCCCCCCAGAGGGGGGGAGGCAAGAGCACTCCCATCTGCATCTGGGCCTGGATGAACCTTCTCATCATCCGGTCCAGATCCGCGTCTGACAAGCTATAGGTCGATCTTGACGAGGCTAAGGAGGTAGGCCTTGAGTGCCTCCTGGATAGCCTCAACGGAGATCGGGTCTCCTCCTCCTCAGGTCCCGGTGAAAAGCACACGGGTGACCGGAGCCAAGGAGGGGGAGAACCAGCAGACAAGGAGGCCGGAGGAAAAGCCCGCTTGGCAGGCAGGGCCGAAACAGAGGTCTCGGCCCGCCGCTTATGGTGCTTCTCCCTCCGGTCCTTCTTTCTAGCTTCCCTCTCCTCCGAACCACTACAGGGAGGTTGAGTCCCAGGAGGAGGAGGGGGAGCCGGAGAGGAGGTAACCGTCGAAACGGCTCCCCCCGTAGGAGCGGAGGCCGGAGCCAAATCCGGGGGCAAAAGTCCCGCCAAGACAAGCTTGGACCTCCGCTCCTTCAATGCCCTGGGGTTGAACCCTGCACAAATGGAACATCCAGAAGTGAGGTGTTCAACCCCAAGACATCAAACGCACCGAGTGTGGCCATCAGCAGGGGAAAGCTTATGGCCACACTCGGAGCACTTAGAGAAAACAGCTTTGGGTTGATCAGACATCCCAAAAGCTAAAAAGTTACTTAAACTAAAGGTAGAAAAGTAAAAGTAACTAAACACACGCACAGGCCCAAACACACACTATGCTACCAGCGAGGGGAGGTAAATTAAGGAAAATAATATTAAAACACTAAACAAGTATAACTATGTAAAAGGGAAACCTAAACTTTCACTCAACTTTCGCAAAACAATTTAAATTTTAACAGTATAAAAACTTGAAAAATTCACTTAGCTGAAGAGCTCAAGAACACTAATCTGGTCACCAGCGCGGCAAACTAGATCTGAGGTCATGTAGGGAGAGCAGGGCATTATGGGTGAGGGGAGGAGCTGAGAGCTCGGATCCATAGCTGGTAAACCATGCCGGTTCGGATCCGATATCGGATCCATAACCCACAGGTTGCAGACAAATGAATCTCCTACTTCAGATCTTACATTCATTGAAACAGCATAAAAAACCCACATTCAAATAAAATGCACATGACCAGTGGGGAGGCTATTTCAAACCATAGGTCCCTTGGACATATTTATATGGCCATGCATACATGTATGTGTTCTAACCACAGTGGCAATGTGGTGGTCAAAAAAGAGGTTGCTGTCAACCTGTGTTCCCAGATCTCTTATAACGCCTTTTGTGTTCAGTGGACTGCCATTGATGTGGTAATTCATGGGAACCGGGTTTTTACCAAAGGGGATGATGACACATTTATTGGCATTCAGCTTAAGGCCATGGTTCTGACACCAGCCGTTGGTCTCAGTGAGGCCTTTCTGTAGGATGTCAACATCACTCAGGGAGTTAATAATAGCTCTCAACTTGCAATCACCTTTGTCAGCCAGAGTCCCTTTGTGTTGGTCTGGACTTCAGAGAAGTAGATACCAAACAGGAGGACCCAGGACTGAACCCTGTGGGTCTCCACTCATGACTGGTCAGCAGTCTGACTTGGAGTCAACTGCTTTCATACTGTGGGTTCTACCTGTGAGCCAGTTTGCAACCCATCTAGTGATATAGGGTTGATGCCTAGCTTATTGAGTTTTTCTGATTCCTGAGTGGGGAATGGTATCAAAGGCCTTGGCCAGATCAAGATAGGTTGTATGAGCCACCTTGCCTTCATCCACAGCTCTGGTGACTGACTCAAAGAAGTTGACCAAGTTGAGCAGGCATGATCTACTCTTCACAAAACCAAACTGTGTGGGATCCAGAGTTTGGAGATTCCCTATATCCTTGTTTATTAGGTCCGTGATGAAGCGTTCCATATCTTTGCATACCAAACTCGTCAGGCTAATGGGGCAATAGTTCCCAGGGTCTGTAGTCACTCCTCCTTTGTGGAGAGGGATGACTGTAGCAGTGTGCCATTCGGTAGGGACAAAGCCTGAGGTGAGGTGCCAGTTCACTCTGTAGTTCATGTAGAACACAACCAGGGATACTGGCAGGTCCCATAGAAGCTGTTTTAACCTGTGCAGCAGTAATACTGTGTGCCTGGCAATCTACTGGTATTGTGACTGGTCCCTTGGGGGAGGAGAGAGGGGTAAAGTTGGCACTGAAGTTTTCAGCCAGTATATTGGCAATATCTGTTACCTATATATCTACATGGGTATAGGACTATTCACTGAAAGCACATTTCACTGAAACACATTTGACTGTGCACAGTTCACTGAAAGCTCAATTCACTGAAACACATTTCACTGAAAGTTATATATGGCCTTTTCCCCACTGTTGTGTGACCCTGGAGTTAGTATATATAGTAAGGGGGGTGGGGTGGGGGTGTAGCCCCCCACCTATTTTAAATATTTTGAACTATATACATAGATACTTGCAATTCCAATAAATTACTCTTTTCTGAACTTAATACATATCCAAAATATGTGGGGGGCTCTGCCCCCCCCCCCTTACTATATATACTAACTCCAGGGTCGCCCAGCAGTGAAGAAAAGGCCATATATAACTTTCAGTGAAATGTGTTTCAGTGAATTGAGTTTTCAGTGAAATGAGCCTTCAGTGATTTGTGCACAGTCATTTGCCTTTCAGTGAAATGTGCTTTCAGTGAATAGTCCTAGACCCATCTACATATACCTATATATATATATATATATATATATATATATATATATATATATATATATATATGCTGTATATCATCACCCATTATACGTTTATTACTGGTTTACTTTATGTACTTCATTATGCATTGAAGTCCTTTGCAGATATGAACTTTGTTTAGTCTACTGTACTGCTGATGTTAATTCTGCCCAGATCATGACTGAAAAGTCAATAGACCAACCTAACTACTTAGTTAAAAAAATAATAAACAGCAATGATAACAGTGTATATTCATTATTTTTATGCACTGTCTAATGAGATATTTTTTCTCTGACACAGTCCTGTAAAAGATTCAAGCTATTTAAGTATATTAAAGTATGTCATCCTCACAAGGAAATGTTTCTTTACTGAAACAATTGTGGACCTGTTGAATTATTGGATAGAGATTATTCTAAAGCATAAGACAGCCGAGAGGTTTGAGGGTTCCTGAAACAAATTAGAAAAGAGATGAAGGAAGAAAGGAAAACAGTTAAGAATTGGTTACAGATGTCTCTGTATCTCCTGCTAGTTAACCCATGCATGTTATATGCCTGCATCCTGGCCTGCATCCTGGCATTATAGTCCAACAGGAAATTTATTCAGAGGCTTAAAAATACAATGAAATATAAGTTTCATTTGAATCCAATGAAAAAACAAAGGATAACGTTTTTAATTATTCTTTAAAAATAGCCTAATGTAACTTATTTAACAAAAACCTTTAGTATTTAAGGATACTTTTCCTTATGTAAACTTGAATTTTGCATTATTATGTCTAAAGTAAAATATCTTACTTAGCATTCGGTGGATTTTCAGAAGGCCTATTGTTGATTACAGTGGGCTGAAGGATATTATTTCACCCTCAGACTCGTGTCATAAGAAACTATTTCAGCAAGGTAATTTGAGAATACCTACAGTCAATATTTTTGAAAGCTGAAAGTCTGGTGGAATTCAGCATTCTACGCAATATAGTCACAGAATATTCCTGTATCAGGCTCCACTGATTCTTCCTCAAAATTTCCAAAATTAAACTTACCTCATGGCTTGAAAAGTAATTTCATACTGTTGCTAAGACCTGAAATAAAATCACGTTGAAAGACACGGTTTTCACAGTACTAGAGGATAATGCAGACAGGGCTGAATGTTGATGATAAATTACAATGGGACCATGGAGATATTGTTAAGGGGACTTCAATGACTATGCAGCACACAAGATATACTGCAGCAGAGCTAAATTAATTATATACATGATTCACAAACCGCGTGCACATGAGCATGGACACCACACACAAACAGAGATGTGTGAGTTACTTACTTTTCTCAAACCAAGCAGAGGGAAGGAGGGGAACAGAACCTTTCTAAACCAAACGCCTAAATGTGTCGTGACGCATGTTCATGTTCCTCCTTAGAGCAGACTCTCGTACTGTGAAGTAAAGTTTTTTTTTTTTTTTTTTTTTTAAACTGTCCTGGCCAACCTGCAGCTGTAAGTGGGAGGGTGCTCACTCCCCTCCCCATTGGTTCCGGCTTCCGGTTACACTTTAACAGGGCGCAGAGAAGAGCGCACACTTTCTTAATTAAAATAAATACATGCATAAATAAAAACTGCACCCTTTAAGAGGCTGGCCTTTACGGTTCCCTAGGCGGTCACCTAGTTCGCCTATGCTTAAGGCCGGCCGTGCTTCCATTATAGGATCAATGGATTCCTTACAGATACTGCGAGAAAAACTCTAGCCACCACCTCCTTTTTGTCAACTCTCTTATACACAGCTCCTGTCCTGCTACAATAAAATAGCTAAATCTGCCACCAATCTCCCTCATAAGACCACCATTTTCATAGCTTAAAGTAATTAAACTGACTTGAATGACATAACTACCTAACATATTCACAACTAACTACAGCACACAAGCTCATTCATCATCCAGAAAAATGTTCTGCACAACAAAATTTACTACTGTCCAGCAAGGGACCTCTGATCTATTAACAAATTCTTATTACTTACAAATAAGTCAAATAATGTTGTAGGAGACTTGCTCTACTCCCAATATGTTGCTGAACTCTGGAATAGTATCCCCACACAAATACAACTCTCCGACAAACTCAATAGTTTTACACCAGTGCTTAAACAACATCTTAACCAATCCTGGTCCTGCACATGCTCATCACAAGGTTAAGACTTTGTTTTCACCATACAATACTCTCCAAATACTCTTCTTAAACAGAATACTCTCAATGCCTCAATGAAATGACAACATTTTTATACATAACTGCTGCCCATACAATCCACTAAGTTGCACGTGGGCTTTCTCTTTAGTAACTTCCACCTCTGTAAAATCTTAGAATGTATAAATGTAACTAATAATGCAAATAGAAATACAACTACTCTGTGTTTAACTGGAACTTAGTATAATGCAATGTAAGGGCCTCTGCTGAAAATGGGTATTACCCATTCAGACTTTCCCGGTAAACAAAGATAAATAAATATGCATCTAAAAGTCATTTAGAGTAAGTACTTTGCCTTCTTTGAGACAGTACATACATTGCTTGACAGGTAATACTGCATGAACTACCCTAGATAACAAATATAGCTCTATAAAATTTAGTGCCACTCCCCATAAAGTTTCTCTTCATACACCTCTCCTTTCTGCCTCTATCATCCAGCACATTTAGACACAATTCACCCCCCCAAAATTATGTTCACCCCGCTTTCAACTTCCTCCCTTTCCCAGCCTTGCCACAGCTACACTTTTTGCCTTCTCAACAGTTACCTCCTGAAATCCTTTCTTACTACCCTACCCTTCCTGATGTACATATCTCAGTGTAAAGTGTGCCTCTCCTAGTTTTTATAGTTTTGTAGAAGCTTCATTATGTAGTACAAAAACAGTATTCCTTTACTAGAGTCATAGTGCTGTACAATGTTCATTATGCAGTATAAATGCATTTACTAGTCTATGTACTCATACAGTAAGAAGTTTAGCAACCCACTGCCAGTCCTGAAGTGATTAATCATATAATTGTTTTAACATCATTGTTTGTACTATTGTTTTCTTAACAAAAAAATTACTGTGCAACAAACTTCTTATATTACCTTGTATCTGTTATTTTCTGGTTGCAAACCCTGGGCTAAACCTCACAATGGTCCTCTTGGATCAATGTTTTATCCCAGTCAACAATTGCATAAATCAAAACAATCGCAGCAGCAACCTCATGTTCTAAAGATTTAAACCTTGTCTGTGATATAAATAGGACCTGCTGGAGAGACAGGTATGTATTCCAGAGACTACCCCATCTCTGGAACAGATCCCCCATCCATGTGAAGCAGAGTTCCTCCCTAACCCAATTCATGTGTAACTTGGACAACTGGATGAGGAACAAGAAATGCATCCCTGGCTTAGTACCTGTCTCTAATGGAAACAGGCAACCTGTAAGTGGTTCATCTCCCAGGTTCCTGCTTGTAAATGTTTCATCTTCCAAGCCCCTGCTTGCACTTATCGAGGGTACCAGAACTTGTCAGAGATTTCAGATGCATGGCTAGGCTTAAAAAGGCCCTTGTGGTCATTAGCCTAGTAAACATCTATGAACCTACAGTATAGACAACACCTGACAATAGACATATAAAGTCATTAGAGACCTAGTTGCCTTTGTGGACCACTCCCTCTCCTTTGATCACCACATGATAACAGCAGTCAGAAAATCCTTTTATATAGTCCAATTAAAAATTAAACACATATTTCATACTGAGTAAAATAAGCTATCATATCACTCACTATACATTGTCTTGATCATACCAAATATAGCATATGATGTCTCTGTTAGTATATATTTATCCAAACATCACACAGCTAGGAAAAACCCCAGAAATTACAACCTAAAAAAAAAAATCACTGGACCAAAGACCCTCAGCTACTAAGGGAGACCTGAAGCTATAGCCCTATACTATAGTATTCTGTGCTGTTAAGGACCCAATCCTACTTGATCTCCTGCACCTCCACAAATCAAATGGATTCACAAAAACTCAAACTAAATTACTTGAATCTCTAGCAATCAATAAATATGGTAAGATGGAAGGACAAATGTATTATTATTCAATGCTTCCACCATTTCCGGAATAATTGTCATATATATATATATATGAGGCAAACTATGATGATTGGATGGGTGCCTGACTGCTTGCAAATTAATTACAGGTATGGAGACAGGCCCTATGTGGATGAGTACAGGCAAAGAAATTATTTCCCATGGATCAACTCTGCCCCATGAAAATGAAGGAACCCAAAGTGTTGGACCAATTCAAAAATGTATAAAATGGTGGTGTTGCACAGCACTTCATAATTAGTTTCAAATGCAGAGCTTACATAATGGGAGCCGTGCTAGGAAGAG
The DNA here is from genome assembly GCF_019279795.1 of Protopterus annectens. Taxonomy (NCBI): domain Eukaryota; kingdom Metazoa; phylum Chordata; order Ceratodontiformes; family Protopteridae; genus Protopterus; species Protopterus annectens. The sequence continues at coordinate 1,226,980,339 of NC_056743.1, read as the reverse complement.
CAGAAGTAATGACACATCAGCATGTGTTGACAGCCACTATTGCAGCCAGTGTTTGCAGAGATACAGACAACACATTGCTTACCATCATCCAACAGACCACTAAGTTGTGGACCATTTCTGAATTGTCAGGGGATGTAGTAAGAGACATAGCCAAACTATGCCGTCATTTACAATCAAAATCAGGGTGGACGTGTGGCATGCCCAGTCCTGTGAACTCAGTGGTATGTACAGTGACGTTCCCTGAAACTATGGGCGACATGTTAGGCATATCACAGGCATCAACCTTGGGAATCATAAACCAGTTCCAAAACATTAGGTTACACCATGTGAAAAAGTATATATATATATATATATATATATATACATATATATATATATATATATATATATTTTTTTTTTTTAGAACAGCAGGGTAGAGACAGCTGACAGTATACAGGTGTACAATCCATTTTATGACACTGCTCATTTCCTGGAGGACCTAGGAACTCAGATTGTATCCATGTTGCTATCAAGGATCTAAAAGATCCAGAGGATCAGGAATATATTAACAGGAAAGGCTTCCACTCCCTGAAATGCCAGGTGGTCTATAATGCCCAGGGCATTCTTTATAATGTGTCTGTGTATCACATGGACAGTTCACGCAGTTTAAACATTTGCACACATCCAACCTACACGAAAGCTTCCTGCAAGGGTGCTTATCACAAGGTCAATTATACCAAAGATAATGGCTAATGGTAGGTATTGGCAAGGTATACATGATCATTAGGCTAAAATAGCCTTGGAATGCATTTCAGTCCTATTTGGTGCACTGGCTATTCCACACATCCTAAGTTGAATGCCAAAAAGAAAACAAAAACACCTCCCTTAAACTGCTGAACTGTAGCAGCAAATAATGCAGTCTAATCCCTCTAATCTAATAAACCTATTCATTTGACAGTGCTTAATCAGTGACAACCAGGTAATTCAGACTGACGATTGTGCCCCTGACATATTGTATTCCCCCCTTCAGTCCACCCTAGTGATGGAACTGGTGGTACTTGCAGTTTAATTTCTTCAAATCTTTCGGGTTTCTAATACCATGATAGTAATGGATGCCATTCCTAAGTCAGGATATAACTAAAGTTCATGAAATTAGTATTGTTTCAGTCTTTGATGTTAGCCAAAATTGCTCTTTGCAGCACTCGGAATGCGCCCAGAATTGACTCCTTCTGGGATTAATATGGACTTACATGTATTAGTAGCATATCTTAATACAACCATAGTTTCTTTTTATTAAACCCATTGTTTTTACTACTACTGGAACTGGCTGGATATCTTTCTTCCATACTGTTCTCATTTCTGCCTGCAAATCCTAATATTTTATGACTTTGTGTCTCTGTACATGGGACACTATAATTGCTAAGTATAGCAATTTCAATGATCAATGCTACTTTTGTATTTTTTCATGGACTATATGTGGTTTTCTCAGATCTATTTTTTGAACTGTCGGTAATGGGTGAGCTCATGTGATGTACACTTCATCGTTCTCTATAATGTTTTGTGGTTCATGTTTCTGATGCTTCTCAGCTACTTCTATACTGCAGTGTTTGCACAATCCCTGACACAATAATCTTGCCATATTATTGCACATTTTGGTGTATAGGCCCTCTGCTATGAATATATCACACCCTGCATCAATGTGTGTGACTGTTGACAATTTTTTTTTTTAGTGAACTTTCATTTGTTTGTTTCTCCCATGTATTCAATGGACTGCAAACCAATGTGTATATACTCTACTATCCCGAGCTGTCATTATTAACCTTTTATCCTTTGGTTTCAACTCACCTCTCCTTAACCAATGCTGCATCAAATCTTGAACAACATGAGGTTATTCCAGGAGATCTCTATACTTGCCACTATATTTATGGCTTTTCTACATTTCTTTCTTTCGTTTTCATCTGATCCTTCTCCTTATATTATTTATTTTGTTTTTTGACACATTCAGTTACTGTCTGATTTGTCTACTTCTGGTTTGATTTCCATTTGACACCAGAATGCTTCTGCTGAACTAAGCAGAGAGCTCATCTTACACAGCTTCTCCTCATACAGTAGAGAGTCAATTATCCAAACTAACTGGGACCTAGGATAGTGTGGATAATCAAAACTTTTTGGATAACCAAACACATAACTGAACGGGATAAAAAAACTTCTAAAATGTTTTGATGAACATTAAACAAGAAAATTAAAACTAATTTACTATAAGTACAAAACGGTGCAGAATATTATTGTAGCAAAATATTTATTTGCCAAATTACAGCATAAGAGATACCAAACATGATATTAACTACATATAATCCATTTAGCTTATTGTTTAACTTAAGTGCCTTTTCACACAAGAGTGGACCAGAGATAAGTTTCCCTTTGCTTCTTCTTTGCACAAACCATAAGTACATAACCTCTTCTAACTTTTCGTCTTTGGGGTTTTTTCTTCTTTTCAACCCATCTTCACTGTCCAAATTCAATGCAAACTTCAAAATTATATCTTTGTTACTTTTGATTTCGGAGACTGTAGCCTTCCCAACATTGACATTTTTTTGCAAGAGAACAGCCAGTCAACCCTTTTCTAATCTACTGATAATTTCTATTTTTGTTTCAATAGGTAAAACATTGCAGTTCCTTTTTCTTGTAGACATATTCACACACAAAAGTACACCAGTAACAAAAATAATAGAACTGAATATTGCATACTCATCTAGGCAGCTCCAACTCCTCTGCACCAGTAATCAGTCATGTCCTCTAGATGACTCATCATCAAAGTGTGCATCTGCCATTCACTTACTAGGTACTTACCTTTTAAAAAATAAGACATAAAAAGAATAACACAAGACAACTGGACTATGTTTCCATTTATGCCTTACCAATAGCCACCTTTAGACCTTACCTCCCTTTGTATATAGGCTCATTCAGCAGCTAAATCTGAACTAAGCTGTGCATCTTGCACATGATAGTTCTTTGGTCAAATTACATTAGTAAGTGAAAGAGCTTAAAGTTTAAAGTTCTTGAATGCTATTTTAAGCACCACACTTCCCTGCTATATGAACTACAGTACACTCCAATGCTGCCAATAAACACAATCAAGTGGGTACCACACTTCAAAGTAATACCAGATGCAACTATAAATATCTTCTGTACAACTGGACAATATTAATCCAATGTCATTTTAATTTAAGACAGTTGTCAGAGGTAAACAACATATGTTTCAACTGACTAGCAAACGTTCCCAAGACAAAGGGATACAAGGTAGACAGTCATGAAGCAAAGCACTACACCACGATATCTCCAAGACCCCCTTCTTCCCCTCTGATTAGCTCCGCCTGTCTCCCATCCAAATACCCCAGATATCAGAATGGTTTCTGCTAAGGTTCTCCATCCTCATTAAGGGGCACTCTTATAAACATTTAGCACAGGCTTGCGCATCTCTTACTATTGATTATTACCTTCAAAACAGTGCAACAATTCCTTCTCCTTGTCCTATGCTGGCTGATCAAGTCTATAAAAGAAGACCAACTAGGCTGCTTCAGTGCACTCACTAGATCTGAGTGAACAAGTGCATTGTCATCACTGGTTATAGCTATTGCAGTCTGCTGCTGCTCCTCCTCCTGCCTACATCACATTCTTGGTTTTGCTTTGAGATTGTAGAGGAAAATGCAAACCCTTGTTGTTTACCGTAAAATCAAACAGAGGTTTGTCTATTATATGTGATGGCAAGGTGATAACTACACTGGGCTTATTGAAATTTTGGGACTTATTTACAGAAATGAGTAAATTCTAAGGTAAATAAAAAATAACTGCAGTTTCTGCCATTGTAGAATGCTTTTGGCATGTTTATTAAAGTATACAATCCAGCATTATAAAGTTGTATAGCTATGTTGTTGTTGTTGTGTCTTTCAGCTTTTCCTGGTTAGGGGTCACCACAGCAGAACTCCGGTCCGCTAATGATTGGCAGTAGATTTTTACGTGTCGAGTTGCCAGCTCTGATGCACAACCTTCAACGAAGGTACGCCCATTCACGCATATCTCCACACAGAAGATGCTCTAGCTGAGAACCGAACAGGACAACGTCATACTGTGAGGTGACAACGCTACCGCAGCACCACTACCGCAGCTCAGTTGTATAACTATATTGTTTTTAAATGCTCTTATGGCTTTATACTTTGGAAGGGTGCATTCAGATAATTGACATTTCGGATAATCAACACCCTACTATATTTTAAAACTTTCACTATGTTTGAATCTGATGAGTTCAGCAGAAATGTATGCAGTTCCATGACTGCAAATTTATACATGTAATCACTTTTGGGGATGCCCATACCTTCTTCAAAGTGTGGAATATATAATCTTGGTATACATTTCTTTTTTCATATCATTTGAAGAGCGTGAAGCATTTTTTTTCTTGTTTTTTGTTTTTGTTTTTTTGTGCAACTGATTCAATACCTTCTGGGGCCAGTCCATCGCACCAAAACTGTAAGTTAGAACAGGAAGAGAAAATTGGTTAATAGTTTGGACTTTATTCCTCAATGTCAAGTCTGTTTTCATTGTTAGTTTTAGTCTTTTGAAGTATTCCTTACTCAGCTTTATTTATATTTGCACGCGTTTTATTTCTGTTCCTTCATCATTTACTCAGTATTTATACACACTCCTTATTGCTCAAGTTACTTTATATCACATTCCTGTCCCAGATTGATATTTTCTTGGTACTGCAACATTCATGCTTTAAACATTGCTTGTTCACACTTATCAAGACCAAATATCATTTTCTATCATCTATGAACTATACAGTTTTAAGTAATCCACAGAAATTATATGAAGTTTTTAAACAAGGTTGTTTTCTGAGAGCCAGATTGAAACTAAGACCTAATCTGTTAAGTAAACAGTTTAATGGATTATGATCAAGACAAAAACAACAGTAGTGATGAAGAATCATCTTGGAATATCCCTCTTTGGATTTTTATCCTTGGGAATAATAATTTGCCCTTTTGTCATGGCTTAATCGCAAAGTGGTTTGCCACTGTTTCATGATCACCGTAATGTAATTGATCAATGTAGGATGTGTCTTATACATGTGCAAGCAATCCTTTATCCATGAATGTAGGATGCTGTCAAACGCTTTTTTGTAATATATCCATGTCATACTTTGATTCTTCCCCTTTTTACAATTCTCTGTTATGGCTTTATTTAGCAACAAATGATCCTTTTTTCCATATGACTTTCCTTGTTATCCTTTTGTTCCACTGCCATTATTTAGTTATTTTCTAAAGAACTATAAACTCAATCTGCATCAGTTCTAGAACAGAGTTTCTATACTGCTGGAAGGCTGGTTATTGGTCTATAGTTTCTAGGATGGCTTACAGCTTAATTCTTAAAAAAATAGGAGTATCATTTTTTTCCTGTTTTTAACCAGGTTAATGTCTGTTTGGGATATGCATATAAATAATTCTTACTGAGGGCTAAATCTTTGTGTAAGAATGTTAATATTTCTAGCCAGAAGTTAGGTATGACATCTAGACCAGGGGAGTTCCAATCAGGAGTTTTTCTTAATTTTGTTTTTATTTTTCTGGAAATTATTTCATCCCATTTCATATGATGTACATTTCAACTCCTCAGTGTTTCTTTTAATTTTGCTAATCATTCAGCATCTTTCTTAGTTAGCATAGGATCTTCATAAATATTTCTCCAAACTGCATCTAATACTGCTTTTTTGATGGTGTTTCTATTTCATTTGCTTTGTTTCGCAGTTCTCTATAAAATGTTTCTGAATTGCTTATTTTGTACTATTTATCTGCATAAGGTGCAGCTAACATTGGGTAAGGCAGCGATTCAGGTCGTAGCCTGCTATAGGTCCCCAACCATGTCTCAAGACTCACACTCCACATTCCTAAGCACCTCATACTGGGCGACTTCAACTACCTCTCCATTAACTGGGAAAACTACTCGTGCACCAATACACTTGCACAACGTTTCCTGGAATTCATTAATTCTAATGCCCTGGACCTGCTCGTTCTTAACCACACTAGAGGTAGCAACATCCTTGACCTGGTCATTACTAACATGGATGACCGTTGCTCTACACCAATAGTCAACTCCTCCCTCGTTAGATCCGACCACAAACTAATCACCTTGGAAATCCACATGGCCCCAGCTAAGGTTACCAACATGAAAAACTTCTCCAAAGCTAACTTTGGGCTCCTAAAAGCAGAGGTGGAAAACTTCACGGCATGCACGCAAATGGAGAACAGTTGCATGGCCGCTGAATCATACATCAATGTACTATATGAACACATACATAAATGCATGGATCTCGCCATATCCAATAGAACCAAGACACTCTCCTCCAAAAAAAGGAAGCCAATCTGGTGGTCCCCTGCCATAAACAAACTCTACAACAGAAGGAGGAAACTGATGTGGAATAAGGTGAAGTCCCAAGACTGGAACAACTCCCTTATCAGCCTCAACAAAATGTTGAGATCCCTCATCAAATCCTCTAAAGCTAACTAAGAAAACAGAATTGCAGCAGATAGTAAAGACAACCACAAGACCTTCTATAGTTATGTAAAGAATCTCCACGGCAATACCCAGATTTGCTCTGAGCTACTGCACAATGGTACCTCCTATACCGAAGCCAACAGATATTCCCAATATACTGGCCAATAGATTCAGTGCCACCTTTACTCCCCCCCCCAAAGAACCAATCACAATACCAACAGACTGCCAGCCACCGAATATTACTGCTGCACAGGTTAAAACAGTACTGTCCAAGCCCAATAATACAGCTTCTATGGGACCTGACAATATCCCTGGCTCTGTTCTACATGAACTACAGAGTGAACTGGCACCTCACCTGTGTGCCCTGTTCAATCACAACCTCGCTTCAGGCTTTTTCCCTACCGAATGGCTCACTGCTACGGTCATCCCTCTCCACAAAGGAAAAGCGACTATAGACCCCGGGAGCTATCACCCCATTAACCTGATGAGTCTGATATGCAAAGCTATGGAATACATCATCATGGACCTAATAAACAAGGATATAGGGAATCTCCAAACTCTGGATCCTACACAGTTTGGTTTTGTGAAGGGTAGATCATGCCTCCTCAACTTGGTTGACTTCTTTGAGTCAGTCACCAGACCTGTGGATGAAGGTAAGATGGTTCATACAGCCTACCTTGATTTGGCCAAGGTCTTTGATACCATTCCCCACTCAGGAATCATAGAAAAACTCACTAAGCTAGGCATCAACCCCTATATCACTAGGTGGGTTGCAAACTGGCTCACAGATAGAACCCACAGTGTGAAAGTAGCTGACTCCAAGTCAGACTGCCGACCAGTCACGAGTGGAGTCCCACAGAGTTCGGTCCCGGGTCCTCTCCTGTTTGGTATCTACTTCTCTGAAGTCCAGGCAACACAAAAGGACTCTGGCTGACAAAGTTCGCAGACGATTGGAAGTTGGGAGCTATTATTAACTCCCCAAGTGATGCTGACATCCTACAGAAAGGCCTCACTAAGACCAACGACTGATGTCAGAACCATGGTCATAAGCTCAGTGCCAAAAAAAACGTCATCATCTCCCTTGGGAAAAACCCGGTTCCCTTGAATTACCACATTGATGGTAGTCCACTGAACACAGAAGGCGTTATAAGAGATCTGTGAACACAGGTTGACAGCAACCTCGGTTTTGACCACCACATTGCCACTGTGGTCAGAAAGTCTTTTATGTAGCACATCTAAGGGTTTTGCATCCAGAAAGAAAGAGGTCATTGTCTCCGTCTACTCTTCCCTCATTAGGCCAATCATTGAGTACAATGCCCCATTTGGCATGTACCTCACTAGGCACCTGCAACAACTGGAGAGGCCACAAAAGTACCTCACAAAAAGGATCCTAGGCCTTAAACACTTGTCCTATATGGACAGACTCAAAAAATTCCAACTACTCTCTGTCTCATATCGCCTACTTAGAGGCGATCTCTGCTTGACTTACAAAGCCATGCCTGACCCAGCTCTCTTAGAAATGCTACATCTAAAGAAATCCTAATCCCTCTGCACCACATGCTCCAGAGACCTCAATCTCAAACACAATCAACAGAACATGCTGGAGGGACAGGTTCATAACCCAGAGACTGCCCATGCTATGGAATAGACTTCCCATACATGTCAAGAAGAGCACCTCATTGGCCCTCTTCAAGAGAAATCTTGATGAGTGGATGGGAAATAGAAAATTCACCCTGGGGATCACTCCAGCGGTTCTACTTGACAGAGGCCCTGGGAACTAAGGTCGGGTGGCATGATGCCACTGTAAAACTATGGGCTGGGCTTGTAAAGGCTCCAGGGCCATTAGCCTAGTACACACATATGAACCTATGAACCTATATATTTGTATTTCTGCCTACATGGATACCTTTGCTACATTATTCTCAACAGTGTATGACAGATCTTGGTGTCTTCTGATACTGTGCATTGTTTTTACCACACCTACTTTTCTAAGTATTTTTGTTGATCTGTTCCTTCTATATTTTTCTAAGAATGACACTTCTCAACTTACTTGCAATACAGTTTTCTCTCTTCGATGCTTGCATGATGGCATTTTATTTCTTCTCTTCCTTTCCCTTATTGTTCTGTGTTTTTATGGTATATGATTTTATCTGTTATTAATTTAGCTGTACAATAATATATTCTATTTACTTGTGATATATCACATGAATTTCTGTTAATAGCTTTGATTACTGTGTTCATTTGTTTTTATTAGACTAACATTTTGGGTTTTATTTACTCTCTATAATCTATTTCTATCATCAGTCTTAATATGTCAATCCAGCTCTAATAAATCAAGCAACTCATTCTTTGCTCTATTTCCGTGCACATTCTACAGAAAGTCATTCTGTGACATATCCTCTTTAACAGCATCCTGCATCACCTGCTGCTCCTTCATATGGGAACTCAATGGCCCATCACTCCACAACGTTCCCTGCATCAGAGTTGCCACTGTTTCCTGCTCCTTCCCTTGCAGTGCAACTCCAACTGAACTTTTGTACTGGTTTTCTACTAAAGGCTCCACAGCATTATCAAGTCATCAGATGGTTTCTGTTCATAGGTGTGTACTAGGCTAATGACCCTGGGGCCTTTACAAGCCTAGCCCATAGGATTAACCTGGCATCGTGCCACCTGACCTTATTTCCCAGTGCCTTTGTCGAGTAAAGCCACTGGAGTGATCCTTGGGGTGAATTTTCTATTTCCCATCCACTCATCAAGATTTCTCTTGAAGAGGGCCAGTGAGGTGCCCTGCTTGACATGTATGGGAAGTCTATTCCATAGCATGGGCAGTCTCTGGGTTATAAACCTGTCCCTCCAGCATGTTTTGTTGATTGTGGTAATGAGGTTGAGGTCTCTGGAGCATGTGGTGCCGAGGGATTGGGATTTCTTTAGATGTAGCATTTTTAACAGAGCTGGGTCAGACATGGCTTTGTAAGTCAAGCAGAGACCGCCTCTAAGTAGGCGATATGAGAGAGAGAATAGTTGGAGTTTTTTTTTATCTGTCCATATAGGACAAATGTTTAAGGCCTAGGATCCTCTTTGTGAGGTACTTATGCGGCCTCTCCAGTTGTTGCAGGTGTTTAGTGAGGTACGTGCCAAATGGAGCATTCTACTCGAAGACTGGCCTAATGAGGGAAGAGTAGAGGGAGACAATGACAATGTTCTACATATTTCTCCATAAATTGATGACTCATTGTTTCATCATGCTGTGATATTACCTGCGCTGGACTATTTACAATAAATCCTTAACTTTGCAGGTATTTCATAACTTCAGTTTCCATTTGTGTAACTTCTACCGTAGTAAATCTGTGTTCTCTATTCATGTCTTTATTTTCTGTATTGTGAAATTTTCCATATCTGGGTGCTTTTGCGAGTATTTCTCTTCAAATATCTTTGGAGCTGCTTTTTTGTACTGATTAGTTTGGCTTTCTCTTTTGCATACATATTGTACCATATCAGATCTCTTTTTCTTTCCCATGTCCATGTTTCGTTTTTATACCTTTCAAAAAACTCTGGGTTTTGTTCTTTATATTTTCACACTTCCTCTGTCTCTTCTTTTTCTAGGCAGCCCAAAGTTTCTTTGTCTAATGTTTTCCATGGATCTGCTGTATTAATGAATGCAAATTTGCATTTGAAGCTTTTGTGCAAGAATTTTTTTTCTTTCCTCTAATTCAATTTTAATCTTTCTGAATATCTTATATCTGGAAATTCTAGGCTTCTTACATAATAGTAGCAATACATATTTTTCTTTATCCTCAACAGTCCACTCTGTCATCATTATGGCTCTTTTTGTGGACTACTACATTCTTCTATGTGGGAGGGGGGTATCTTCCCCCTGAGCCTGGCCTACCTCCATTGTAGTAATGTTTCCATGTCTTGAAGATTCTGCACTGTCATTTTTTTTTCTAATCCTGATACCAATGCACCCAACAGGATTGGCCACATTTTTTTTATCCTGGGACTTATGCACCTAGCTGTCATTTTATTTTTAACCTACCTCTCTCCATGATGTGTGCTATAAGATAACATTCTATCAGTGTCATCTTGGTATGATTTTGTGAAAACAGGGTCCACCACTTGAAAGTACTTAACAAGATGTGAGGATTAATTAAGTTCCAGCAATACTACTCTCCTTTTATTGCTGGTTTCATCATCTCTCCAGTCAGTACTTGTCCTATAAGTGTTGAAATGATGAAATAATACTGTGGTACATAAAGTGCTTTGCTGTAAATAGGGAAGATCTTGTAAATAATTTGTTGTAAACTGTACTGTACACAGAATGCAAATAGGCCGCCTGTAGTGGAGTGGTGTCCTTCTTAGGTTCTCCAAACCCATGCAAGGAGCTCGTCCTTGTTGGGACTAAAAAAAGCAGAGAAAGTTGAGCCTTTGACGTAAGAGTTTTGTAAATGTTTTTGTGTTAGTTGATTGCCATACAGTTATGTTAACAAGTGATAATCCTACTGTGTGATGTATAAAAAGGAAGCCTGTGGCTCTGGTAATGAGGGATGTTGACCTCTTCATACAGTGGAGGTCTGTGCCTGGAATAGTGTTTCTGGGAAGTAGGCTGTAGAAAAGAAAAGACAAGCTGGAAGAACCTGGAGTAGCCTGTAAGTTTTCTACTAAAATCCAGAGAGGAGGAAGGAGGTCTGTGCCTGCAACAGTGTTTCTGGGAAGTAGGCTGCAGAAAAGAAAAGACAAGCTGGAAGAACCTGGAGTAGCCTGTAAGTTTTCTACTAAAATCCAGAGAGGAGGAAGGAGGTCTGTGCCTGGAACAGTGTTTCTGGGAAGTAGGCTGCAAAAAAGAAAAGACAAGCTAGAAGAACCTGGAGTAGCCTGCAAGTTTTCTACTAAAATCCAGAGAGGAGGAACGTGTGTAAAATCTTCTTGCACCCACAGCAGAAGTAATACAAGAGACAGTACAGCTTTTGTTAGTTTATCTAAGCTTAACAAGTGTCTACATAAGTATTTGTTTTCTGTTTAATAAAAATCACATTCTTGTTAGTGCTTTTCTATGTCAGTCTGTACTACAGTGAAAAAGAAGTTATGTACGTACCATAACATTCCATCTGTGTTGTCTATCTTCATTTATTCTTGACAGATGGGTTTGGTTCCAATCTTGGAACTGACTTGGCCATTACTACAGCTCGTGCCAGCCAAACACTCTCAAGATTCACCTCTAACCAGAATCCATCTCTCTCAATTACCTCAGGTGGAGTTTGCAGGAAATTTGTAAACATATATATATATATATATATATATATATACAGCTATATACATATATAGGAATTAAGCCAGATAGAATCCTTATCCACTGTGTTTGAGTAACATAACAGTTCAGGTGCATGTGATCTGCTCCACCAAAAATCTTTGAGGATGGGGGATGGAGGGAGGGGAAGTCAAGGATAAATGAAGGTAGATAACACAGATGGAATGTTATGGGGAGTACATAACTTCTTTATCTGATGTTGTCAATCTTCATTTTATCCTTGACAAATGGGACAGAGTCCCCAGCTACCTGAAAACTTGCGTGGCCTCACGGAAGGATATTTCTGAGCACCATCGAGCCAAAGGATCATCTTCCCCTAGAGACCAAGTCCAGTTTGTAATGAGTAATAAATGTATGGGGAGCAGCCCAAGTAGTTGCTGCACATATTTCATCCTAGAAGCTCTGCATTGGAAGACCGCTGAAGTGGCTACAGACCTTGTAGAATGTGCTTTGAGAGGTTTAGGCAAGGTTAATTTATTTTTATCATAAATGAAAGAAATACAATCTTTCAGCCACTTAGAGAGGGTAATCTTGCTGACTACCTTGCCCAACTTTGCAGCAGAAAAAGAAACAAACAGTTGACTTGATTGCCTTATAGTTTTTGTTCTGTGAAGATAGAAATGTAATTGTCTATGGATGTCTACTGTTTAGTAAATGTAAAGTGTATTCTCCTTTGTTACAATGATTAGAGAAGAAGACCAGTAGATTAATAGACTGATTAATGTCAGCCTTAGATACTACTTTGGGCAGAAAGGAGGGGTTTGTTTGTAATGATACCCTATCCTTATGAAAAACTAGGTAAGGAGGTTCAGATGATAAGGCCTGGATTTCTGAAATTTTTCTGGCTGAAGTAATGGCTACCAAAAAGAGCGTCTTCCAAGATAAAAACTTCAGATCACATTCCACAGAGGGTTCAAAGGTGGAATGTATTACCACTTGTAGTACTACGTTCAGGTCCCAAGGAGGAGTCGGATCTTTATACAGGGGTTTTAACAAAAGTGTGCCTCTTAAGAACGATTTACAAAGACTGTGAGAAGCTAAAGAACGTTCTTCTAAACCATTTTGAAAATTAGAAATCACAGCCAATTGTAGTTTGATGGTGGATGGAGAAGCCCCAGCACTGAACACAGATGCTAAGAAATCTAAAACATGCTCAGCTGAAGCAGAGAAAGGATCAGTTTGCTTTTCATGGGCCCAAATTGTAAATCACTTCCACTTACTTAAATATAGTATTTTAGAAGAAGGTTTATGAGCTGATAAAAGGCTGTGATGTACTGGACAGAAAAAATTAGGATGCCTGGCAATTAGTGGAATTGGAGGAACCACGCAGTCAGCTTGAGGTTTGAAATGTTTGGGTGAACAAGGCCATCTGGATGGGACAGGAGATCTGGCACTGGGTCCGGAATCCAAGGTTGGCGAATCAATTAAGGCCAAAGAAAGGGGAACCAACTCTGTCAAGGCGAAAAGGGAGCAATGAGGATTACTGTATTCTTCAACCTGAGTGCTTTCTGTAAA